>NC_139459.1:95772500-95995000 GCF_057233095.1 Heloderma suspectum | reverse complement strand
TCCCTCTCCTCCTGGACATGAGGAATAGATCAGAAAATTTAACTTCCATTTTCAACTAACCACAGTTTCTCATTATGTCCGAAGTAGACAAACTGTGCTTAGTGTTAACTGTGGTTTATTGAAACATGCCAACTTCAAAACATAGTTAATGATCTTGGCTTGCTTCAATAAAGTATAGATAACAGTAACAACAGTTGCTGGTTCAGATATAATGAGAAACCATGGTTAGTTGAAAATGGAAGTGAAAGCATCTGATCTTCACAGCCACATTGAAGGTGGAAAGGTAGAGGGAAGGCACAAACCTGACCCTCAGGGACATAATGCTGACAGGAACACAGCTGATAAGTGCTCAGCAAATATTATCTATTTCTCCTTAAACTCACTCTTCCTCCACACCCCAATATATCAGTTCAGTAGATTATGCATAGAAAAAGAATCCAGGAGATATTCAAATAGAAGACAAATGAATTCCTCTTCTTATTCAGCTGAATAATTGTCAAAATTGGCATTTTGCAGAGCTTTACTGGATCACTTAAAAACACAAAAATGTTAGCATCCTTTAAAGTGCTACAAAGCTGCAAGGTTATTAGAGAATAAATGGCTATGAAAATAATTATCTTAGGAAGCATCTAATAATAATATCTTATTATATTGGAAAATAATAATTATCCAAATTGCATATTGCATTAACTACATAGGTGTGTACCTTTCTCTTAATTTTTTTTTACTTAAAAAGTCAATGCAGGAGGCACAATCCAGATCAGGATTGCAGTGTGCAGAGGGCGGAGCTTTAATCCTTCCATCCCCTGACACAATCTCAACAAAAATTGCACCTGGTACACCCCAGCCCTAATTGGTGCATGCAGTGGGAAAGGTGTTTTTTCTTAAGATGTGGCAGGGGAATGGGGCTAAACTTCCTTTCCACATGTGCACCAGTCCTGATCCAGGTCAGTTCCCCCATGCTTACTTTTAAGTAAGAAAAAACAAACAAACAGATGGAACTACACACAAGGTGTTTATTCTTAGGGTGGTGCTTCTCAAACACAGCAGTAGACGCTTGCAAGTGTGTATTTATGAAAGGTTCCCATCTTGGCCCTCAGTGGTGATGTGAGGAACCAGGTGTCATACATATCCCTTATGGCAAAAACTGAGCATCTGTAATTTTTGGCTATGTGTCTAGCATGAAGCATCATATCCTTTCAAACCAGGCAATAACAAAGGGAGAACAAGCGTCCCTCCCTTCCCCTTGCTGTTGCCTTCACAAGAGCTGGGTGCCTGCGCTATGGAAGTTCAATTCCAATGCAGTAAAGTGAATAGTGGTAATTCAAAGAACCTATTCAAAGAACCTGAAGCCAGCAGCCTCATCCTTTGACAGACAGAATTTTGTATGAGCAGCAGAGCTGCTGCTGTTCCACTGTGGGAACCTCCTGCATACTATATTCAGAGTAGAAAGATACATGGGGCTACAGGGAAGTCTCTAGTATACATGACAGAGTTGCAAAAAGAGAGGGAGAATGAGCTTTGATTGAATTTAACACTAAACCACCATTTGGCATTACAAAAACAAGCCTAGGCAAGCATCGGGGTCTCCCCCATCCTCCAGAATGGCTTTTACTTCCGTTTTTGATTAAATTAAATGTGGTTTGCTGAGTTGTTCGAACCTGACAAACTGTGGTTAACCATAGCTATGGTTAGTGGAAACAGGCCAACTTCCAATTGTTATTGGCAAAGTAGGCTTATTTCCACTAACCATAGTTAAGATTAACCACAGTTTAGTTCAGACAACACACTAAGCTGTGGTTAATCTAGGACAGAATTGGAAGCTTCTAATCTCCTTGTAGCCAGGCTGGAGAGGGGCGCAGATGAGGAAACATGCAAACCTGAAGCCTGCTGCAGCTCATTCTTGTAATGCTAAATCATGCGAACCAGGTCAGAGAAAGAGATTGAGAATAATACCTTCTCAGGACAGAGGGTTCAGCTTACCAAAAGGCAGAATGCAATGCTCCATTTCCATTTCAGTTTAATGAAGGTAAGTATTTCCACCACCGAAGCACACATCTGCAGCTTTAAGCCCTTTGTGTATCAAAGAGAATGTAGAACAGATTTATTCTGAAACTTTTGTTACCCCCTTTATTCTCTTTCAGAATAAAGTCTCTCTCTAGAAAAAGTCTCTCTCTGTCTCTGTCTCTCTGCCTCTGTCTCTCTGCCTCTCCTCACCCCGTGTGAGTGTGTGTGTGTGATACTATAATTAATGGAAATTAGGACAGTTTTGATTAGAATGACCAAAAAGTACAGCAGATATTAAAGGGGAGGTTAAGTTCAAAATCTTTGAGAAAATCTGGAAGAACCTAAATCCTGATTTTCCTATCCCTAACTAGGCACTAGAAGAAAGGAAATATCTCAGCAAAAGGAAGTTAACATTTTATCCTGAGGCATGCTTTGCCTTATTACAAAAGTGTTTCTGTTTTACTGACCAGCCAAGTGAATGAAAGGGACTAGTAAGAGTGCTAACAGTCCCCACCCTCGCCCTCCGTTTAGACTATGGTTAATTACTAAAACCCTGTAGTGAGAGCCATCCAAAAGTATCCTGATACTCTACAGCGCAAGATTCCTTGAACTTTCTGTGGTGGGTTGACAGGTGGTTGACAGTAAACAAGTAACACTAAATATGGTAATCTGATCCAATGTTATTCCTCTTCAGTTCTTCACAGCTCTTGCTCATTTTTTTCCTCCTTCAAAACATCTCCTGCACTTTAGAAATTAGGTCTCGACACTGCAAGTTGGTTGCTGGTGGAGTGAACTGCATGTTACTGGTAAATGCACAATAGGTGGCTTTTGTTTTTCTTGGTTACTGAACTGAAACGCTACAAGAGTGGCGTGTGGTGTTTGCAAGCATACAGGAAAGAGAGAGACTGTCATGCCGCCTGAACTCCCATCATTTCTGCCACCCACCCACTTTAAGCTGTCCTTGTTAGAAATGCTGCAGAATTGTCTGAAGAGCATTTTGCCTGATTCAAAATAGCTTCTTCAGAATTGCATTTCACTGCTCTTGTTGGGAAACCTTGCATGAATCATGCAGTTCCAGATAGGCAAGCCTCACTTGTCTATCTGTTGAGGGCTGACCTCAATATTAGGAAAGTCTAGTAGATGGCTGGCTGCCATGGAACACTCTTACTATAGTCTTTGAAGTTACCTTTTGTTTCATTGGCATATGTGTTTTGTGAATAGTATTCAAAGTCTTTGTTTCTTAATACTTATGATCCAAGTACATACACTCATTATGAAATGATATACTGAAATGAACTAATAATCTGTTGACAGGAGAAGAGATCTTCTCTAATTCACAGAGAAGAGATGGGCTTCCATTCAATTCACCTTGAAAGGGCAGTGGCAGCAAGGTTGTATCCATCTGTCCAATGCAGTATGGTCAGCTGTTGTTGTTGTTGTTCAGTCGTTCAGTCATGTCCAACTCTTCGTGACCCCATGGACCATAGCACGCCAGGCCTTCCTGTCCTGCGCTCTCTCCCGCTCAAGTCCATATTCATTGCATCAGTGATGCTATCTAGCCATCTCATCCTCTGCCGTCCCCTTCTCCTTTTGCCTTCAATCCTTCCCAGCATCAGGGTCTTTTCCAGGGAGTTTTCTCTTCGCATTTGGTGGCCAAAATATTTGAGCTTCAGCTTCAGTATCTGTCCTTCCAATGAGCACTCAGGGTTGATTTCCTTTAGGATGGATTGATTTGACCTCCTTGCAGTCCAGGGGACTCGTAAGAGTCTTCTCCAGCACCACAGTTTGAAAGCATCAATTCTTCGGCGCTCAGACTTCCTTATAGTCCAGCTCTCACAGCCATACATTACTTTTGATTTGCTTGTATCAGCACACCCCAGCCCGGCACCCTCCTTGCTGGCTGACTTTGATGGGAGCTGTAGTCCACACATCTGGAGAGTGAGGAAGGCTGATTTACATCATACTATGCCCTCATGTTGCTCTCCAGCCTCTTCCGTTTGGCTTCTGACTAACATCATCAGCTCCGGGGAGGTTATCTTCCTCATGATGAGTAACATCACCAGCTCTGGTGAATTTGGTAAAGTATTCATGAACCAGCTGGAGGCTACTTGTGGGGAGTGTGCATGTGTGGGGGATACAATGTGGGTTTACATCTAGAGTTCCAGTGGTAACTCAATAAACATACTATCCACAATTCTTTTGAATAAAAAAAATTCCTTGGGCTAGAAAAGCAGTGATCATGATTTAAATATCTCCTGACTCTGATTAAAGATTCCCAGCTATCTCATTACCTTTCTACAATGTCCAATTTACAATCCTTTAATGCCATGTGGGGCCAAATTTCTCATTCTAGCTATGCCATTTAATTTCTCTCCTGGCCCTTTTTAAAAGTGATCAAGTACATACCTGAACACTTTTGAGAAATAGGAAGTTACATTAAGAAATTCTTAAGCTTAATATCCATTTTTGTTAATTTTCCATATAATTCTCAGTAAGTCTTTTGCATGCATGAAATAATAGGGGCTCCCTCTGCTGGGCCAATATAATAGCTTTACATTTAAAGTATCTGTGCCTTAAAAAAAAAAAAGTATATTTAGCCTAGTGGTTATAGGGTCTGATTTTGGAATTCAAGAGTCCAGAATTCAAATTTACTGTACAGGATCTTACAGTAGAAAACTTTAACTATAAAGTAGAAAATGTTCATTGTAAAATAAGCAGCCTTATACCAAATTAAGAAAATGTTATGTAAAAGAATAAAGGTTCTCTTAAAAAATAAAAATAAAAGGAATGCCCCGAAATAGGATCCAGTCTAATTTGTATTTATTCTTGAAGATTCTGAACATGTAAAAAAAAAAACATTTTTAATTGGCATTTTGGTTACAGAACTTCCTCCTGTAGAAACGTTTTTGTTCTAGAATACTTTAGTTACAACCTGTACGAAGTGAATATACCTAATCACAAATAAAACCACAAAGAACAAAAATAATCAAGGCTGCAATCCTAAATGCAGTGGGACTTACTTTTGAGTAAACATGCATAGGATTGCACTACAATTCTGCTTCAGTTTTCTTCAAAAACAAAAATCAAGAAGGCATTATTTACTTGGTTCATCTGTGTTTTCCTCTGTATTATATGCATTTGGTAGATCCTGCAAGCATAAACATATTCTGGTTACCAAGAGTAATTCTTCCTCCTCAAATCCAAGTTTTGCTTAAGTGTGTGAAGGGGAAACACTCACAGTCCTCCATTCTTTCATATGTACATTTTCCCATTTCCAGTCTTACTTTCCTGGCTCACACAGTACCTTCCCAATCCAAGGCTGTGTGTGTGAAGGAGGTACTTTCCCATGAATCCATTCCATTATATGTGTGTTTTGCTTGCTCTGTCCTGACGCTGCTCTTTAAAGCTAGGTATCAGCTTTACATGGATAAATAGTAACTTTTTAAAATCTGAACATTCATTGCAATCTTCATTGTGTGTGTTCACTTAACAGCCTTGTGATGTGGATCTCTGAGCTGGGAGTAACCTTGGCCTGGTGTGCTGCTATCTCGAACAAAGGAGATCAGAGGAAGCTACATTAGTTAGATTGTATTACAACAGTGAGAGAGGTGGTTGATACAATCATATCATACTTTGCTACTTCCTCAAACTGCAATGCTTACCTTATATTACTTAGAGCACAATCCTATAGCCGCTAGGCAGTTGCTAGACAGCCATAGGATTGGTCCGTTTCCAGGAACCGACCTCGGAGCCCGCACTTTGAGGTCGGTTCCCAGAGAACTGCCTCCCTGCACCACCACCTCATAGGTGGGGTGAATCATCCCTGTGCTCCATGCTCATAAGAGCAGCATGGAGAAGGCCCAAAGGGGGCATTCCTGGAGGTGGGGAGGAGCAGGGCTACGGAAGTGCTGGTACAATGCTTCCTATGTGTCATCCGGCCTCCCCACCCCACGCTCTGACGTCCCACAGCTAGACAGTCATAATTGGCCATCTAGCCGCAAATGCAGGGTAGCTGGAGCGCAGAGGATAGGCAGTCGTCTCCGAGTTTGGAGGCAGTCACCTATCCCGATAGGATTGCTCCTTCCATTGTTTTTCTCCTTATCAAAAGGAACTGATTTTGAAATGACTTCATGGTGAAGTGCTCATAGAGCCTACTCTTATGAAGCTTCCAACATACTTTCATCTCCTCAACCGTCATGAACTTAGTAGTGCTAAGAAATTAGTTCTGTGTAAGTTATGGTCGCCAGAGAAGCCAGGTGGGTGTCAGATTTTTCTCAAGTTCTCAAGAAGCACATCTTATGGAATATCATGACCGTTTATCAAAAGCTAATTTAGCACAGTGGGAATCCAGCCACATGGGGAGTTAGTGCCCGTAGCAACTCCTCACAGGATTAAAGTATGTTATAAAATACCTACAACTGGTCTGAAATTTGGGGAGACATGGTGAAATGTTGTGGTGGGGAGCAGGCCCAGACCTCGGAAGCATCCATGAACTAGGTATTCCATGAGCACAGCCAATGCAGATACAGATGAGCAGACACATCTGTATCCCATCTTCATCACAGTGCTCATTTGGATTCGACTGAACTGTCTGAATATGTATTACAGCCCCTTCTGTTGTTTCCCCTCATGCAATTGGAAATCCTGTGAAGGGGAGAGCACTTATTTGTGGAGGAGAGCACCCCCTAGTTGTAACATCCAACCATGGGGCTATGTCTGCTGAGGGAAAGCCTGAATGTGCCCTCTATGCATAATGAGCCCTGACTTTGATTTTGATACAATGAATTTTTCAAATCATTTTTGTAATTCAAAGTAAGATTTATTACAATTTGTTTTCTCTTTTATGAGCATGCACAGTCTCCATTGTTGGCACAACTAAGCACCCAAACTTCATCATCTTTGCACGTGCTCACACGTTGCTTCTTGTGACCACTAAGTTACTGAAACAAATGAAAACGTGCCATGTTCACATGTGCAGAATGATTTTTATTTAAGCCTTTCATTATTCTTTTTTGCCGGTGTTTAGATCTGCTCATTGTCAGACCAATTCTACTTCCACAGCCACTCCATCTGTGGCTCCATGTTGATCAACTATTGTAAACTTATACTTGAGTTCATGGTTCTAAAGGAAGCAAAAGCCGAGTGTGGCCAAACCTGTACCCTGGATTTTAGGAAAGCTGATTTTAATAAACTCAGAACAATGATAAGTAAAGTCCCATGGCAAGCGACTCTAATGAGAAAAGGAGTCCAAGATGGGTGGGAGATTTTTTTAAAAAAGGAAGTTCTCAAGGCACAATTACAAGCAATTCCAACAAGAAAAAAGGGTGGAAGACAACAGAAGAAGCCAATGTGGCTTCACAAATAGCTAAGAGATGACCTGAAAACAAAAACAGACACATATAGGAAGTGGAAAGAAGGCCAAACAACAAAGGAAGAGTACAGGCAGGTAGCACAGAATTGCGGGGATGGCATCAGGAAGGCTAAAGGTGAGAACGAGCTGAGATTAGCGAGGGATGCTAAAAGCAACAAAAAAGCTTTCTTCAGCTACATGCATAGTAAAAGACAGAGAAAAGAAATGGTGGTTCAGCTATTAAATAAGGATGGCAAAATGATAGCAGATGACAAAGAAAAAGGCAGAAGTGCTCAGTTCCTACTTTGGCTCAGTCTTCTCCCCAAAGAGGGTCTATGAGGCCCCTGGCAAAGGCAAAGTGCAGGCTGAAGGGGCAGGATTGCAGCTTGAGATCGATAGGCATATGGTCAAGGAATATCTAATTACTTTGAATGAGTTCAAATCTCCAGGACCAGATGAACTGCATCCTAGAGTAATAAAAGAACTGGCAGAAGAACTCTCAGAACCACTGTCTATTATCTTTGAGCAATCATGGAGGACACGGGACATGCCAGATGACTGGAGGAGGGTTAATGTTGTCCCTATCTTCAAAAAGGGTACAAAGGAGGGACCTGGGAACTACAGACCAGTCAGTCTGACATCAATCCCTGGGAAAATCCAGGAGCAGATGATAAAGCAATCCATCTGTAAGCACCTTGAAAACAATGCAGTGATTAGGGATGTTGGAGTATTCTGCCATGGACTCCAGTGATGCTGGATTCTTTAGAATCCAGCCCCCCAGAGTCCATGGCAGAACAGACTACCCCCCGCCACCCCCCGAAATCTCCCCTGGAACGGACCTACCTGGCGGTGGCGGTGGCAACAGCTATGGCAGTGGCGGCTATGGCAGTGGCAGCGGCGGCTCCGGGTCGTCTTCCAGCTGCTGCCGGGCTGCGGCAGCAAAAGGTAGCTGCTACTCCGGCAGCCATTTGTATCCCTGCCAAGCCGTGATAGGCTACGTAAGTATCTGCGTAACCTATCACGGCAAAAGGCTGGGATGCAAATGGTGTAGCAGCCTATCATGGCTTGGCAGGGATGCAAATGGTGGCCGGCCAGGGAGGATTCCAGGGGGGAGGACCGGCAGGAATGGGGTAAGTGTTTTGCACACCCCTAGCAGTGATTACTCGAAGCCAACATGGATTTGTCAGGAACAAATCCTGCCAGACGAACCTGATCTCATTTTTTGATCAGGTAACCTCCCTTGTGGACTGTGGGAATGCTGTAGACATAATATACCACAACTTCAGCAAAGCTTTTGACAAAGTGCCCCATGATATCCTGATGAGCAAACTAGCTCAAAGTGGGCTAGATGAAACAACGAAAAGGTGGATCCACAGTTGGCTACAGAATCGGACTCAAAGAGTGCTTATCAGTGGGGTCTTCTCAAACTGGGGAGAAGTAATGAGCAGGGTACCACAGGGCTCAGTCCTGGGCCCAGTGCTCTTCAACATTTTTATTAATGACTTGGAGGAGGAGGTGCAGGGAATGCTGATCACATTTGCAGATGACACAAAATTGGGCTAATACCTTGGAAGACAGAAACAAAATTCAAAGTGATCTTGATAGACTGGAGCGCTGGGCAGAAAACAGCAGAAGGAAATTTAATAGGGATAAATGCCAAGTTCTGCACCTAGGAAAAAGAAACCAAATGCACAGTTACAAGATGGGCGATACCTAGCTCAACAACACTAGAAGCGACAAGGATCTTGGAATTGTTGTAAATCACAAGCTGAATATGAGCCAACAATGTGATGTGGCTGCAAAAAAGGCAAATGCTCTTTTGGGCTGCATTCATAGAAGCACAGCTTCCAAATCCAAGGAAGTACTAGTCCCCCTCTACTCAGCACTGGTTAGGCCTCATCTGGAGTACTGTGTCCAGTTCTGGGCACCGCACTTTAAGAAGGAGGCAGACAAACTGGAGAGAGTTCAGAGGGCAACAAAGAGGATCAGGGGACTGGAAACAAAGCCCTATGAAGAGTAGGGATGTATGAAAGTCACTTACCTTTTCGAAGGGTGACATTTGCGGTGGGTGGGAGGCACTCTGTCCCTCCCCCCGAAATTCTCTCCAGCTGGTCCGCTCTGCGGGGGTTCCGCGGAGCCGCCGGCCAGGGCTGCCTGCAGCCGGACATCCGGCCGCTGGGCAGCCTGCAGGGACGCAAATGGCGACTGCCATAGCTGCCGCCATTTGTGTCCCTGTATTTTGCCATGATAGGCTACGTAAGTATTTACGTAGCCTATCACGGCAAAAAAAAAAAAGCGAACGCAAATGGCGGCGGCTATGGCGGCCGCTATTTGCGTTCCCTTTTTTCCCCCCTTTTAGCCTACGTAAATATTTAGGTAGGCTATTACGGCAAAAAAAAAAAAAAGGGAACGCAACTGGTGGCCGCCATAGCCGCCGTCATTTGCATTTGCTTTTTTTTTTTGCCGTGATAGGCTATGTAATTATTTATGTAGCCTATCATGGCTATAATGAGGAAGTGAATGGCGGCCGCAGACACAGTCACTATTCACAAGTCAGTGCAGACGGCAGCAGGTAAGTGCTCCATTTCACATGCCTTTCGTGGTGTGGGGGTGCGGGGGGCTTCGTTCCGCCATGGATTTCAGGTGGCTGAATGCACTGCATTCTCTGACTTCCCTAATGAAGAGTAGGGGTGTACGAAACACCGCTTACCTGCCTCCGCCGGGTTCTGCAGGTGTGGGGAGGCGATCCGTTCCTCCCCCTGGAATAGGGATGTACGAAAGTCACTTACCTTTTCGCAGGGGTGCTTCGCGGTGGGGGGGAGGCGCTTCACTTCTCCCCCCGAAGTTCAGGCGAGGGGGGGGAGGCGCCCCGCCTCGCCTGGCTGAAATTCAGGCTGGGGAGAAGCGCCCCGTCTCCCCGGCCGCGAAACAAAAAGTGTAAAAAAACCACAAAACCCCATGATAGGCTACGTAACGATTAACGTAGCCTATCACGGCTAGATTTCCAAAGTCAGCCGTGATAGGCTATGTAAATCGTTACGTAGCCTATCACGGGTGACTTTGGGGAAAAAAAAAAAAAAAGCATGTACGGAAATGGCGGCGCCCATAGGTTTATGTAGCCTATCATGGCTGACTTTGGAAATCTAGCCGTGATAGGCTACATTAATTGTTACGTAGCGTATCACGGTTTTTTGTTTTTTTTTTACACTTTACTTTGTAATGGCGGCGGCGGCAGCTGGTCGGAAGACTGGCTGCTGCCCCCGCCCCCAACGAAAGGCCAACGAACTGCCGCCGGGACCCGCCGCCGGGAGGGACATTCGCCAAAGGTAAGTCCCATCCCGGGGGGGGGCGGAGAATTTCACGGCCGATTTCGGGGGGCCGAATGCGAATTCTCCGCCATCCCTACCCTGGAATCCTCGACAGGGGGGAGGTGATCTGTTCCTCCCCCTCGGAATCCTGCCTGGCTAGCTCCGCTCTGCCGCCAGGCCATGGAGCCGCCAGCTGGGCCAACCTGCGGCAGGGCCTCCAGCCACTGCCGGGCTGGTGCGGACGCAAATGGCGTAGGGGATGCCATTTGCGTCCCTATGGTAGCCCGTGATAGGCTACGTAAATATTTACATAGCCTATCACGGCTAAAATGGGAACGCAAATGGCGTAGGGGATGCCATTTGTGTCCCTGCTTTAGCCATGATAGGCTACGTAAATATAAACACAGCCTATCATGGGCTGGTGTAGGGACGCAAATGGCGGCCGCTAAGACGGCTGCCATTTGCGGCCGCAGCAGCCTGGCAGCAGCCGGAGCCATCGCTGCCACCTCCACCGCCGGAGCCAAAGCCGAAGCCGCAGCCAGGTAGGCTCCGTTTCACAGGGCTTTCGCGGGGTGGAGGGGCGGGGGGCTCCGTTCCGCCACGGATTCCGGGGGGCCGAATTCACTGGAATTTGGCCCTCCTGCAATCCATGGCGGAATTCTCTAACATCCCTAATGAAGAGAGACTGAAAGAAGTAGGCATGTTTAGCCTTGAGAAGAGAAGACTGAGGGGAGATATTATAGCATTCTTCAAGTACTTGAAAGGTTGTCACAGAGAGGAAGGCCAGGATCTCTTCTCGATCATCCCAGAGTGCAGGACACAGAATAATGGGCTCAAGTGACAAGAAGCCAGATTCTGGCTGAACATCAGGAGAAACTTCCTGACTGTTAGAGCAATACGACAATGGAACCAATTACCTCTGGAGGTGGTGGGCTCTCCCACACTGGAGGCATTCAAGATGAGGCTGGACAGCCATCCGTCAGGGATGTTCTGACTTGAATTCCTGCATTGAGCAGGAGGTTGGACTCAGTCGTCTTGTAGGCCCCTTCCAAACCTATGATTCTATGATAAACAGAACACATGTGATAATAGCCACAGTGATGTATGGGGTGGGAAATGAATGCCATATTATGCAACCACATTTCCAAGTTGTTCCTTAGTGATGCACATGTGGCAAAAATTAGGAGATGCTTCAAAAGACAGTAACACAGGAGACCTTTCATCCAAATGTATAATGTTGGACTCATAAACTCTGTGCCAAATTCCAAATTCTAATGGGGTCAGTTCAACCATCACTAATTAGTATAAGGAACAGCCGTATTTATTTATTTTCTTTTTCATGTCATTACTGGAACACACTGGAACCAAAATACAGATATGTGCCCCTAATTCTCACCCTTATTAAGCACATTACAGTTTCCACCCCTAATAGCTGTTTTACTTTAAAACAATTTTTTTTATTATTTCTTAAGCAGAAACAGTAATGAGACCAAGACAAACTAAGATGAGACTACATGCAGAATTCATTTGCTGATTAAGGACTTTACGGACAATTGTGAATGTTTTGGGAACATTTTTTTTAATTTGTAAGTAAGCAAAAAATTGCAAAGAAGTTAGCTTTTGTTGCATTCCAAAGCTTTTCTTCTTAAGAGATTGTTGGCTTTCTTATTCATATACAATCATAGTAGTGATTGGAGGTCCTTTTGTTGCTGTAAGGACAAACTCTTGTCACATCATATGTCCATGTTTTGTTTTTTAAACTATTGTGGAAATTAATTAAGAGATGTTGATTTAAAAGTCTGTCCCATACACCCTGTTAGGGTTTCCCCCAAAATATTTAAACAATTTTTGGTCATCTCTTTCTCTCTTTTTTATTTCTCTTTCCTCTCTCTGTTTGTAATAAGATTAATTATGTGTGGTGCACCACTGCTTATCCCCATGAAAGAAAATCTAAAACGAGGGATTTCAGCTTCAAGAAGGCTATTTTGTCCTGTTTCCGATGTTCTAAAGGGATTAATTTACCATATCGCATAGCCCTGGAAGACTGTGATAATTGAAAACATCCATATTCATTGCATGTTCAAAGGGATCTGTCTGACTTTGTAATGTAAAAAGTGCATTTTTAACCTGAACGGGGACCTGCATCTGGCATTGCTTAATCCTATTAGTCCGACAGTTCCAAAGCTTTAGTGTATAATCATTAGCTCGTGTTAATCCACAGACATGCCTCCAGCTTCAGCCTGTCAGAAGGAGTCCCTGCAGGGAAAATGTGGAGGTGCTGATAGCGCAACACCAACTAATCTTATCTTAAATGCTAGCAGCAGCCACTATCTGCGATAGCCAGGGAATTAAAAGCAAATTTTTTATGGGTATTGGGTATCGCCTTCCCCTCTCGCACACACAGCTCGTCTACCTTGCCCTACTTTTTGTCTGCCTCATTCTTTGTCAGGCAAGTGGTTGCAAGGATGGGAGCTGGGTGACTGGCAGCAGGAGAGCGGGGAATGTTTTGAAGATCCTTACTATGCTGTCATAAAAATAGCGATGTAAGCTACTAAACCTCTCAGGTGTTTGCAGCCTTTGCCATAGCAAGGCTCAATCCTATCGCTCATGCACTTGGGCCTATCGTTTATTCCTCATTTTAGTCAACTGCAGAGGGTTGCACACTGAGCAGCCACAATTTCTGGCAAAGAAGCACAGCCCCCAATGCTCAAAAGCTTGGCCAGGCCATCTCGGTCTGCATTGTAGCCCTGTGTCTAATGGAGAAGTCACCTATCAGCCAGGGACTGAATGTGGAGGCCGCCATGAGAGAAAGATACGTTTGTCATGATCTTAATTTTAGTCTTCATTGCAGCTGATTAAAATTGTGCTTGTCGACCAAACTTTCACAAATCGTTTTCCTCACCACTCCTCCGCATGCCTAGCTGCAGCCTAATTTCACTCAGGACACTGTGAGAAATCATGTGGCTTGTTTACCTCATCAGTTATCATGAGATAAGAAACCCGAATATTTTTATTTATTGATTTGTTTACAACATTAGGATTAAAAATTGAAGTAAGTTGGGAGGGATAAACTACCCCTGGAAAGATTAGGGACCCTGGTCATTCATTACAATATAGTGAAATATTATATAGTGAAACATTGATACATATGTTGTTTTCTTGTAACTTTTATCAGGGGGCTAGAGCAAAATTGATTCAGCCAATTTTGGCATCCTATCGTGGTAGTTGTTCATACGTGGTGCTACTTCTAATGCGCCTGAGTAATAATGTCAGCATTGCCCAGAAGGTTGCAATGTTTTTGAACACAGTCTTAAAAATTAGACCAAAGATCCTTGCAAATTATGATCCTTGACTTTGTTCATTTAACATTACTTGTACACAATTGCTGACCCTACACTGTTATGGGCATATATTTTTGTCTGTGTGTGCATTTTCCTTTTATTTATAAAGAAACGGAAATGGTCTGTGGACTAATTTTAAATAACCCATCTATCTATCTACAAGATATATAGCCATGTAAACAATAGCAGGATTCTCTTGGGTGCATGGAGTTCACATTTCTTTAGGAAAACATAGTGCGATTTTTTTTGACAGCCACACTGCATGGTGGCTGCTTATAATCTCACTGTAAAGGGGGTGCATCCATATGGGATGCTAATCATATACTGAGTGGATGCATGGTGAAGCCTACTTCACTGGAAGATAATGTAGAAGTGGTGAAGATACAGTTACTGGTAAATTTTGCTGAAACTGAAACCACTATTCCAACCAGGTTTTGAGATTTTACATTGAATGCTCTCAAAGCAAAGGTACCTGGAAGGAGGTATTGGAATGTATGCTTGTACCTGTTGCCCATGATTGTCAGGTCAGAGATTACTGTCTCCAAATGGTTGCGTCCACAGAGGCACTCCGTATGGAAGGATTTAGAGTGCTTGAATCTTGTCAGAGGCACATGTCAGACTCTAGAGGCCTCCATGTAGAGGAGGGGAGACAAAAGCCCTATGCAGGCATTCCCAATCAATTAAACACATGAAGAGTGGGGGTGTGCTAGCCCCACACCCTCCGTCGATGTGTTTGAAACCCTCTGTGGAGGGTGACTTTGTGAAGAGAGCCTCTCTCTGCAGGGGCTCTGTACATGACCCAGTATGCTGATTTTCCAGTATTCTGGATTGCATGGAGAGCCCCCAAAGATAAAGGAGGGGCTCCTCTTCAGACAGTCATCCTCTATGTGTACAGGGTGATGAGAGAAACAATTCAGGCATTCCCAATCAACCGTAATTGGGAACACATGAATAGGGCTAAGGTCCCTGCATGATCTGACATATATGCTGAGCTACATTCCCGTGAAACATTGCTACTATAGCACCATGCTTGGGGAATGGGTTGGAGAAACATTTAAAAAGGATAGTCTTAAATGTTGGGAAGTGGTTATAACAGGAGTGGTTATTGCCCCTACTATACAATCCTGTGCATGTCTACTCAGAAGTTATCCCCAAGTTATTCCCAACTGCTTATCCCCAAGTACGACTGTACATGATTACAGCCTTAATATGTCACACAGAGAGTGATGCTGTATAAATAGGGGAGGGGCCATGGCTCAACAACAGAGCACCTGCTTTTCATGCAAATGGTCCCAGGTTCAATCCCTGGGATCTCCAGATAGGGCTAAGAAAGAATCCTGCCTGAAATCCTGGAGAGCTGCTGCCAGCCAGTGTCAGCAGTATGGTGCTGGTGGTGGGGATCTCCACGACAATGGGTTTAGTCCACTCTCCACGTTGCTGCAGTTTTTACTGGAGTCAGATATGCTCCATCTGGGGACACACAGGGCTTGAAAGCCTGGATTATCCCAAAGCTAGCCTGGGGCCTGGGGCAGATCACAGGGCAGTTTACCGTAAAGTGTTTAGGTGGCTACGAGGTGGAGTCTCAGCCACATCATCAGCTAGAGAGCCTGTTCCTTCCCACCCACCCACTCCCTCCCACTCTCACTTTGTTTCACCCTTTCAGCTTTCTCTGGCCAGTGTGTGTTAGAGCCTGCCTCCACAACCTATGCTCGATTCCCCCCCGCCCATTTATTTTTATTACTATCCCTGTAAAACCACAGTAGTGCAGGTATAGCTACTACTGTTCAAATGCACTATTTCGTGATAGTGCTGTAGTGCTATAGAGTTATAGCTACTCCCATTCAATGCATAAAATGGCAGAAACATCAGGGAAACACAGGTGCGGAAAACATTGGGGAAAGATCCCTTTGACTGGGGTGAGTGAGGTCACAGCCAGGTGAAAGACTTACCCCTGGGCAGGGCTACCATGCCGGAGTAAATGCGGTGGGTTGGTGCACACCGCAACAGAACCACATACAAGCCGAATTAAGGAAAACAATCGGACTAAAAGCAGTCTCAGAAAAACTGGTTATTTTGGCACAAACCCCCAGGGTGGCTGCAGGATGTTCACAATGTTATGTGGCCCAAATGACTGCCAAATGCAGTAAACTTGCAGTAGATTGTTTGTGGAGACACCCCACTGGACTAGGTGGACCAATGTTCTGACTTAGTATAAAGCAGCTTCCTATGTTGCTTCCTAAAGAATGTTACATGTGCATTTACATTTTATTATATAATATTTATTATCATTCTTATTTTAAACAAATTGAGAGCTTCTTAAACCTACAAGAAAGGGTGGTGTATGTGTGCGCTCTTCCATATTAAGGATTTCGGAGGGGGGAAGGTTGGGGGGAATCCATGAAACATTTCAAGCTATAGGTCTCAGTTTTATGAGCAGTTGTGGAAGGATGAGTCTGTCTGAGACATTCTAGGGCTCTAGGGAATATGAGTCAATGAGAAGCTGGCAGGTTTTGAATTCCTCTGTTTGGAAACAGCACCTTCCTCTTAAATGCTAAAGGCATTAAGGAAGAGTTAGAAAGAGAGAGTAGGGGAGAGGGAGGAAGGGAATGAGTGTGATGGAGGTGCTGTAAAAGACTAAATGTACTTTCTTACAACTAAATCCAGCTTCTTGTTGGGGGCTCAATATGCTATCACCTCAGGCATAAATGTAACAAGTGTGAAAGATGTGAAGGTAGTGTGACCTACTCTGTCAGTCTTGGCTCAGGGGAATAGTTCTTTATTTGACCTTTGCCTTCCAGGTCCTCTTATGCCACCAGCTTACCTTAAGTGAACAAAGAATACAACGCTGTATACTGCACATACATGCTGTCTTCTGTCTTCCCACCCACTGCTATGTAAAGCCAAAGACAAGAATAAGAATCTCTCAAGCAGAGTGGGGCCCCAAAAGTCATTCCAGAAGCACATACTGGGTTAGTGCAATAAATAATTAGACAAGTGTGCATTTCCTTTAAGTTCTTTTCTCCTACTGTGGGAAAAATGGTTGCAGCAGCTCAGGGCTTTAGAGCAGACACCTTCTGGCTGAGAATGCCTTGGCTGTAAAGGTGGTGGGAAATGAAAAGAATCAAGGTCAAAGGTTTATATTTATATCCATCACTGGCTCTGGGACTGTTATGCTGGGAAGGGTAAAGTACAACAAATTAACTCTCCATGTTTGGGAATAGTGGAGCAAGCCCAGAACCCAGAGATCATGCTTGTCTCTGTAATAGACAGGAATAGTTAACAATTGGGCTGGATAAGAGTGGCTGTTTTTTAAATGTGTTAATAATTATTTCCTTCTAATTAAGCTAATTTAATGAGAATACTCAAGAATCAATACAGCTGGTAGAGTATTTCAGGTGTCTTCACTGGGGGAGAGAAGAGAGATCAGCCTGGAGCTGTCCACAGTTCCTGAAGCATCTTCAAAGCATCTGACTGATGAACACAAATGCTTGTTGGCCTAACATCGGCTATGAGAGTCACCAGCCCGTGGACCTTCCCCTAGCAGGAGCTATTAACTTGGGCGAGGGGGAACATCTCATAAACTGTATTCTATATTGGGTAGTTTCCAGTTAGGAAAGTGCATAATGGCCATATTATGAGAGCCAGTTCTACATATCACCTCTGCACTTATAGTTTTGGGATAGTAACTCAGATAGTAACTCTATCTGTTACTAGAGCCATTTTCTCATGTCATGGAAACTTTGGGAGCTTCCAGGTGAGGCTTTTTATTATGCCTCATCCATGGAATTTTATGTGTGTGTGGGGGGTCCAGATGATGATGTCTTCCATTTGTAAGCCATGTTTTCCCACCATTTATTCCACCATTTTTCTTACCAGAAAAAAAACCTGTTAAGAGGAAAAATGGAATAGCTGCATATTGCCTTTTGATGGTTAGCACTAGGAACTCTTCATCTGGAAGCGTCCTTTGTCCATTATCTCACTAGCTCCAGAAACCATCTCTCTGAGAAGATGAAGGCTGCTACTTAAGATGGTTCTTTTGTACCATAATGGCTGAGGCCTAGTTCCAATTACTGCAGATAGACTGACAATGGGATAACAGTAATACCACTCCTCTGTATGGGGTCTTTCACCTGCACTTCCCTCCTGCTTTCTGGAGTAAGGAGGATTCTTATGGGGCTGGGGAGAAGCCTGTGGAAATCTTCATCTTACCATGCAGTAATTGTAAATAATGGCAGTAGTATAGGTAGGAGCGTAGTACAAATTAGACAATGGTATAGCCTGCATGATGAGCTGTAAACTCTCAGTCTGTGTATTATAGTAGCTTCCCAGCAGCCCCTGCTATTTCTAGTTCACATTGTAAAGACAATGAGTGCCGTTTACTGCTCAATGTCAGTTTTTCTCCTTTTTAAATAAAGTTTACATGAGGCCTCTCATTGCAACACAGGAGCCTGGCCAAACCTTTAATTGAGCAAGCATTACCCCTCCCCTGCCTCCTAAGCACATTCAGCTTTAATTAAATCTAAGAAGCTTTTCTAAATGAAGGCCTGCAAAATGCAGAGTCAGGCTTTCTCCCCTTGCTCATGCTTACTCATCAGTGCTCTGTGACTGAGGTGACTGACAAAATTTTGAGGTGGAAGAAACCTCAGTCAGTTTTGAGATGACTGACAAATTTTGAGGTGGAAAAGGCGTATTGTTTGAGTGGTGTGGTGATCTTGAAAAAGGGCCCCAAAGCAACCCCCTATCCTGGAACAAGCTACTGTATCTCATCTCCTAAAGGTACAATTTCTGCAATGATAGATACTCTTCCATCCGACAGGGGGAGCTTCAGCAAAAACCTCATCTGATTTGTGTACTAAGGAACTGGATCTGCTCCAGGTCCTATATCACCCAACTGAGCAGAGAGTCAGTGAAGCAGCCCTGTAAACCCAGCCTGTTAGCATACTCAGTAAAAACCCAGAGCATTGTAGTAAAGCCTCTGTGTTCTCTGAACAGTCAGAGCATTATTTAAACAGAGTCATTCTAGAAATACTAATTATATCGCTAATAATTATAGTTTTTAAGTTTCACTCTGCACATTTTAACCACTAATTCCAAATGGGCATTCATTCATTCATTCATTCATTCATTCATTATATTGCTATACTACCCAATACCCAAAGCTCTGGGCAATTCACAGCATAATAAAACATAATTAAAAACCTTTAACATTCAAGAATTTAAAACAGTTTGAAAACAAGGTAAAAACAATTAGCAATAAAACTACTAGGACCTGGTTGAAAACAAACACCGTAAAGCACCCTATCATATGCTGTCAAATGCCCGTGAGTTGAGGAAAGTCTTAACCTGGTGCTAAAAAGATGACAATGTTAGTACCAGACAGACCTCACAGGGGAGAGCATTCCACAGTCAGGGGGCCACCACCGAGAAGGCCCTCTCCCCTGTTGCCATCCTCCAAACCTAACTTGGACGAAGCCTCAGATGTTGATTGTAGTGAATGGGTTGGTTCATACCAGGAGAGTCACTCCATTAGGTCCCAAGCTGTGTAAGGCTTTATCGGTCAAAACCAGCACCTTGAACTGGGCTTGGAAATGTACAGGCAGCCAGTGCAATCAGGCCAGAATCTGTGTTTTATGTGCAGACCTTCTGGTCTCTGCTATCAATCTAGACACCACATTTTGCACAAGCTGTCTTCAAGGGCAGCCCCATGTAGAGTGCATTACAGTAACTGAACTTGGAGGTGACCAGAGCATAGACTACTGAAGGTAGGTTATCCCTGTCCAGATGGGGGCATAACTGGGCTCCCAAATGACAAAGATGGCCCCAGGAGAACCCCCAAGCTATGAACCTGTTCCTTCAAGGGGAGTGCAACCCCATCCAGAAAGTCTTGAAAGAGTCTTCACTCCTTTACAAAGGAGGGGGGGGTCAATCCTTACATGGGGGAAGAGCACCAGTGGGCAGCAATGGGTGCTGCTCCACCCATTCAACTCACCCAGTCTGGCTACAGCCGCCATCACCATCTACATTATCTGCAATACCTCTGGGCAACCCCTCAGTAGGGTAGATCAGGAGCAGGACCCAGAGGCACTGGGGATAATGATGGCAGTTGCTCCCAGAGTGGCTTACAAAGATCAGTAATAAGACAGTCCCTG
Source organism: Heloderma suspectum (assembly GCF_057233095.1). Taxonomy (NCBI): domain Eukaryota; kingdom Metazoa; phylum Chordata; class Lepidosauria; order Squamata; family Helodermatidae; genus Heloderma; species Heloderma suspectum. The sequence goes on along the minus strand of NC_139459.1, from coordinate 95,974,845 downwards.
TCTTCAGATGTCTCCTCGCCCCTCACCCCACCGCAGAACTGAATCAGTTTCTAAAATGGTGAAAAATTGTTCTGGGGAGAGATGGGAACTAGGTCAAACTTCAAAAACTCATAATAGATGCCAACATTCAGCACAGAGCAAGCCAAGCTCCATGTGGGATGGAATGTTGGGCTGTGGGAATTCTGATGCTGCCCCTGAAACGGAAGCCTATACTTGCAGAATGCCAACTTCATTTTGCTATATCCATGGGACAGCACATGCTTTACATAAAGAGGGTCCCATGTTCAATCTCTGGGATATCCAGCTTAGAAAAGGATCAGGTGACAGGTAAGATTTCATCCTGAGGCTGGAGAGCTGCTGCCAGACAATACTAAACAAATAGTCTAGATCAGGAATAGGCAACCTGGTGCCCTCCAGATGTTTCGAACTACAACTCACATAATTCCTGACCATTGGTCATGCTGGCTGGGTCTTATTTATTTATTTATTTATTTATTACATTTATATCCTGCGTTTTCCTCTTGCAAGGAATCCAAGGTGGCATATACGGTCCTCCTCCTCTCCATTTTATCGTCAAAACAACCCTGTAGGGTAGGCTAGGCTGAGAGAGTCAGTGACTGGCCCAAAGTCACCCAATGAGCTTCATGACCAAGTGGGCACTAGAACCTGATTCTTCTGAGTCCCGGTCCGACACTCTGACTACTACACCGCACTGGCTGTCTTATGAGAGGTGCAGTCAAAAAACATCTGGAGTATCTGCATACGTCTGCCTGGTCTAGATTAATAAAGTTGTCCAACTAGTATACGGCAGCTTCCTATGTTTTATTTTTATATATATCCGCAGGATCGAAGGTACAAATCTGCTGCTCTTAGGTTTTCCAATCTTCAGCTAGTCATATATAAAGCATTGCCCAGTTCCTTGGTCACAGGATAAAAATCAGCCATAATATCATTATAGCCCAGTACAGTCAATGAGGAAACAGATAAAATAAGTAAGGCCATTTGTCTGAAGAAAATTGAGAAAACAATCCCTTGGCTTTCAGACTTTTATTTTGGTCTATCCAATGATGTCAGATTAAAGATTTAGCATTTCTGTTATTGGGTAGGCTCACCAAATCAAACTATAGGCATATTTGTAAGGATAGTATTCCAGTGTCCTATTTTAGTGCATGCTGAAGACCCTGTCACATGGACATCTAGGTGGGGATGGAATGTATATTATAATTATACATTGTCAGCAGGAACTTGGTTGAAGCAAGTGAACATATAACAATGTAAATCTAAGTATATGGAATCAAATTTCCCTCCTCAGAACATGGGTTGTGAAGTTTACCTCATAACAGAGGCCAACATTCAGCATAGAGCAAGACAACCAACTCCCCCCTCCCCCCGCCATGCTAATACCTAGAAATAAAATCAAAATGCATAGCCAACTGAATTCAGCCTGCCAAATGACAGGATATCCAGAGGCTTTTCCTATGTTCCTGCAAACAGCCTGTCTAGCACTGGCAAGCTTTCCATTTCATGCTACCAGGAAGCATCCGTTGATTCTTCTGCTTGGCAAGGCGGATCTCCTTTCCAGACTCTCGACAGATTTATTTTGGTTGCTGAGCAGGCAGCAAGAACTCATTTACTCTGGAAGGGAGAAAATAAGGTCCCTGGTGTATAATGCCCAGTAGGCGTACTCTGAGGGAAGGCTCAAATTGGCTTTGAAACGCTAGTTTGATACCAGCTCAAAAATCTTGTCAACATTCTTTGGACTTCAGTAACATTGCCCTGCGTTGTCTGTCAAAGCAGTGAAACTGACACATCCTGATGGCATCTCTGGAAACGCTATGACTTTTCCAAACCCCACTTGATGGGAGCCTGCCTAAACAGAGCCAAGAGTGCCAGAGAAACATTTTGCACTAAAGAATACCGAGAAAGCAGAAATAGAAACGCTACTCTTTGTATGCATCTTTGTATACTCTTCAGCATTACTGTACTCCACCTTGTAAGTACTACTCCAGCCTCTAGACATGAGGAGAGGGGATCGAGGAGGGAATCCACAGCTACTAGCCAATTTTTATTTGCTATCAGAGCTGAGTGTTCATTTTCTGGGGAAGATATTGTGGTAAAAGGCAAATCTCTCCATAATGGGAATGAAAGAACTATGAACATTATAATTGCTTATCCCTGATGTTTCAGTAAATATGCTGAGTTCCGCAGGATTCAAATCAGGCAAAACAACAAAAATAATATGCCAGATTTATTTATTTCAGTTACTACCCTACTACTTCACATGTTTGAGGCAGGTGACAATTTAATCTAGACAATTATTTAATTTGTTAAAACATAATTAATTGCATCAATCTATCATCTATCTATCTATCTATCTATCTATCTATAATTTAAAATTAAAAACTAAACTAAACCCTGCCTGCTTAACTGTGGCTGTTGAGTGTCAGTTCTAACTATAAAATCTTAGAGCAAAACGAAACATTACAGTGGAGACTCATATTACAGTTTTCTATTTTGTTTGTTTTTTTTGTTTAATAAAAAACAACTGTGTTAGGCTTCCATTTTGTGTAGAAGAATAGCAGGAGGATATGTGTTACTTAATTATTTCCCTGTCTGGCTATTTTTCTGTTCAAAGTCAGTCTTGCTTCTAAGCCATTTTTCACTCATGGAGAGAAAGCTACCGGTAAGAAAAACAATATCCATCCTAGGGAAGTGAGACATCCTTAACTTACCTAGCTGATATGGCATGTTCACAGTAGCCAGGTTTTAGTGATCTGTGCATTGCGCCCATACCCCCAGATTAAAGAAACAAGACACAAGTTTGTTGGGGTTTAAAAGAGTGTTTTGCTTGCAGTTTATGACTGACTTGTGTTTCTCCTAGCAGCTCACAGTCGTAGTTACTCTTCCTGTAGTTTTTAAAACACACTTGCTGAGTGTCCTGACCCGTGCAGGTGTGCAATCCATTTATGAAAGGGGAAGCAGTTAAGCCAGAAAAGGTATGTATATGTGTGTGTGTGTGTGTGTGTGTGTGTGTGGGGTGAGTTTACCCTCTTGTTTCCAATATGATTGCTTGTATGTTCTTTGTTCCCCTTCATGGATCACTGCCTTGTTGTGGCGAAGGGGCTTGCGTAACTCAGTGAAGCCATAAGCTATGCCGTGCAGGGCCACCCAAGACGGACAGGTCATGGCAGAGAGTTCTGACAAAATGTGGTCCACTGGAGAAGGAAATGGCAACCCACTCCAGTATTCTTGCCAAGAAAACCCCATGGAACGTATCACAAGGCTAAAAGATATGACGCCGGAAGATGAGCCCCTCAGGTCGGAAGGTGTCCAATATGCTACTGGGGAAGAGCAGAGGGTATTTCCAAGTAGCGCCAGAAAGAGTGAAGCGTCTGGGCCAAAGCCGAAAGGACACTCAGCTGTGGATGTGTCTGGTGGTGAAAAGAAAATCCAATGCTGTAAAGAACAATATTGTTTAGGAACCTGGAATGTCAGATCAATGGCTGGAGGTGGTCAAACATGAGATGGCAAGATTGAACATCGACATCTTGGGAATCAGCGAACTAAAATGGACAGGCATGGGTGAATTTAATTCAGGTGACCATCATATCTACTATTGTGGGCAAGAATCCCTTAGAAGAAATGGAGTAGCACTCATAGTCAACAAAAGGGTGGGAAAAGCAGTACTGGGGTACAATCTTAAAAATGATAGAATGATCTCAGTACGAATCCAAGGCAAACCATTCAACATCACAGTAATTCAAGTCTATGCCCCAACCACTGAGGCCGAAGAAGCTGAGGTTGATCGGTTCTATGAAGACCTACAACACCTTCTAGAACTAACACCAAAAAAAGACGTCCTCTTCATCATAGGGGATTGGAATGCTAAAGTAGGAAGTCAAGAAATCACCGGGATAACAGGCAGGCATGGCCTTGGTGTACCAAATGAAGCAGGACAAAAGCTAATAGAGTTTTGCCAAGAGAACATGCTGATCATAGCAAACACTCTTTTCCAACAGCACAAGAGGCGACTCTACACATGGACATCACCAGATGGTCAATATCGAAATCAGATTGATTATGTCCTTTGCAGCCAAAGATGGAGAAGCTCCATACAGTCAGTAAAAACAAGACCTGGAGCTGACTGTGGCTCAGATCATGAGCTGCTTCTTGCAAAATTTCGGCTTAAATTGAAGAACGTCGGGAAAACCACTAAACCGTTCAGGTATGACCTAAATCATATCCCTGATGAATATACAGTGGAGGTGAGGAATAGATTTCAGGGATTAGACCTGATAGACAGAGTGCCTGAGGAACTATGGACGGAGGTCCGTAACATTGTTCAGGAGGCAGCAACTCAATCCATCCCAAAGAAAAAGAAATGCAAGAAAGCAAAGTGGCTGTCTGATGAGGCTTTACAAGTAGCTCACGAAAGAAGGGAAGCGAAAAGCAAGGGAGAAAGGGGAAGATATACCCAACTGAATGCAGAGTTCCAGAGAATAGCAAGGAGAGACAAGAAGGCCTTCTTAAGTGAACAATGCAAAGAAATCGAGGAAAACAACAGAATGGGAAAGACTAGAGATCTCTTCAAGAAAATCGGAGATCTCAAGGGAACGTTTTGTGCAAAGATGGGCATGATAAAGGACAAAGAAGGCAGGGACCTAACAGAAGCAGATGAGATTAAGAAGAGGTGGCAAGAATACACAGAAGAACTATACAGGAAAGATCTGAATGTCCCTGATAGCCATGATAGTGCGGTCACTGAACTTGAGCCGGACATCCTCGAGAGTGAAGTCAAGTGGGCCTTAGGAAGCATTAGTAACAACAAAGCTAGCGGAGATGACAGTATTCCAGCCGAGCTATTTAAAATCCTAAAAGATGATGCTGTTAAAGTGCTGCATTCAATATGCCAACAAATCTGGAACACTCAACATTGGCCACAAGACTGGAAAAGGTCAGTTTACATTCCAATTCCAAAGAAGGGCAACGCCAAAGAGTGTTCAAACTACCGCACCATTGCGCTCATTTCACATGCCAGCAAGGTGATGCTCAAAATCCTACAAGCTAGGCTTCAGCAGTATGCGAACCGAGAACTACCGGAAGTACAAGCTGGGTTTAGAAGAGGCAGAGGAACTAGAGATCAAATCGCCAACATTCGCTGCATCATGGAGAAAGCAAGAAAATTCCAGAAAAATGTCTATTTCTGCTTCATTGACTACGCTAAAGCCTTTGATTGTGTGGATCACAACAAACTGTGGCAAATTCTGAAAGTGATGGGAGTACCAGACCACCTTACCTGTCTCCTGAGAAACCTGTACGAGGGTCAAGAAGCAACAGTAAGAACCAGACATGGAACAACCGAGTGGTTCAAAATTGGGAAAGGAGTACGACAAGGCTGCATATTGTCACCCTGCTTATTTAACTTATATGCAGAGTACATCATGAGAAATGCTGGGTTGGATGAATCAGAGGTCGGAATTAAGATTGCTGGGAGAATTATCAACAACCTCCGATATGCAGACGATACCACCCTAATGGCAGAAAGCGAAGAGGATCTAAAGAGCCTCTTGCTGAGGGTGAAAGAGGAGAGTGCAAAAGCTGGTTTGAAACTCAACATTAAAAAAACTAAGATCATGGCATCTGGCCCCATCACTTCCTGGCATATAGAAGGGGAAGAAATGGAAGCAGTGACTGATTTTACTTTCTTGGGCTCCAAGATCACCGCAGACGGTGACTGTAGCCATGAAATTAAAAGACGCTTGCTCCTTGGGAGGAAAGCTATGGCCAACCTAGACAGCATAGTAAGAAGCAGAGACATCACCTTGCCGACAAAGGTCCGTCTAATCAAAGCTATGGTTTTCCCAGTAGTAATGTATGGATGTGAGAGCTGGACTATAAGGAAGGCTGAGCGCCGAAGAATTGATGCTTTCGAACTGTGGTGCTGGAGAAGACTCCTACGAGTCCCCTGGACTGCAAGGAGGTCAAATCAGTCCATCCTAAAGGAAATCAACCCTGAGTGCTCATTGGAAGGACAGATAATGAAGCTGAAGCTCCAATATTTTGGCCACCTAATGAGAAGAGAAAACTCCCTGGAAAAGACCCTGATGCTGGGAAAGACTGAAGGCAAAAGGAGAAGGGGACGGCAGAGGATGAGATGGCTAGATAGCTTCACCGATGCAATGAATATGAACTTGAGCACGCTCCGGGAGAGAGCGCAGGACAGGAAGGCCTGGCGTGCTATGGTCCATGGGGCCACGAAGAGTCGGACACGACTGAACGACTGAACAACAACAACAACAAAATGTTCTTTGTTAAAATATCTATAGCCTTTTTAAGGAGGTGCACATCTTTCGGGTATCTCAGGGTACACTCTGGAAATGGCATGATCTTGGACAGGATATGAAATAAGACTAATAGTTAGGGATGGGTAGCACAGTACAGGATGATGTCACTGGGAAAGTGGCCTGTACAGAGATACTGTAGGAATCAAACATCTGCTTTTAGGGATATATAGATTTTGTTAAATCTGTTCCACTGATGTTTCGCAGATTGCCAGGCATCTTTCATTCTGTCATCTCCTCATTGTCAGAAACGGATATTTTTAAAACCAGAATTTTGTTCTACTAGTGCTAATTCACATTAGCACTAATGTGCACTTGCGCAAATGCGCTCATTTGCATTAATGGGCATTTGTGCAAATCCTTCCCCAAAGTGAAAAACTGGTCTGCAAGTCCACAGAATCTGCATGACTCAGAAAAAAGCCAGTCTGCTGTGGAACCCACAGTTAGAATACAGATAAATCTGAACTCATTTTAATCCACTGCAGATTTCTCTGACATCCCAATCTGCTTTAAGGACTTTTCATCCCCAAAGAAACCACCAGTACTTAACAAATCCACTTTTTTGGTATCCACATTTTTTTTGGAGGCTGCAAAAATCCATGTACAAGAGTTTGCCTTCCCTTCCTTCTATCCGCTGAAAGTGCCTTGTGGTAAGAGAGTGATCAAGCAGCTGGCTGGTCTGTGGAATTTGCTGAAGGGCTCTATTGATGGCTGCACTATGTTTATTCGGTAGCGGTTGTTTACAGCACCTGTGGGTGGATTAGCAAGTCTTGACTTCAGCTATTTGTTCAGCAAATTTAAACGGTGAGCTGTGTGTATAATTAGGAGGCGCTGTACTTTCCACTTGGTCATGGCATCAAGCTGACCCCTGCTCTAGGCGAATGTAATTCTAAATAGGATAGAGCTGGTAAGATCCCTCCGAGATCAGCTGCAGAGCCTTCGGTAAGGAACATATCCTTAAAAAAAGAAAAGAAAAAGATATATAAATATATAGCCAGCACGCTGGCAGAAAGCCCAATAAGAAACTGATAATTAAACTTCTATCTTAAGTGATTTCTAGAGTAAAACCAATTGAGCTATTCGACTGATCCAGCTACTTGAAGAAGTGAAGGGGAAGATTATAGAAAAATAAATAGAAACACATTTTTTGTATAAATGAACCAATCATCAGGTGCCGTCCCTGGCACTAACATTTAGTAGTAACTGATAATTGCTGTAACTAGGGCCAGTGAGCTTTGCAAATATTACTCAGTAAATTTTAATTAGCACCCTGGGGATTGAAGCATTTCCGAATAAGCTCATGGGAGACTCTTCCTCCCCCAACTGGTGGCAAAGTGTGCTGAGTAATTTTAGATCAGCCTGCCTGTCAGAGAGAATCAGTATCATCTTGCCACTTAGGCTGGGGAAAATGCACCTGCTTCAGCATGGAAATAAGGTGCATTATCTGCCAATTTGTGCTGCTTATTTTTGCTGCTGCCCCAGTTTGACAAGTGGGAAATGTGGATGTGGGGAATATCTATTCCTTAAACTGGGGGTGGGAGACAGAATGAAGGTGAAAATTGATTGGGTAGGTAAGGCGAGAGAGAGAGAGAGAGAGAGAAAAACACGTGGTGCTTACAGGACACGCCAGACATCCCCTTATTCTGTTTTTAAATAAATACGTTGAGAACTCCTATTAAAATATTCCAGAGGAGGAAATTGTCATCTTGTATCTGTGGCAAGCTCACTCTGATGCATAAACAGAAAAAGGCACAAAGAAGCATTAACAGTGGATGATGGATGTTGCTAATAATACAGCAGAAATGGGTCTTTTATTTTAAATAATGCAAATCGCTTTTCTTAACTAGCTCATCAGTATTTTTGTTTAATAAAGTGGGGATGTACACACAATATAATATTGAATTTCCATTTTCTCTCTTGGTTGCAGAAGGTGGCCTGCTGAAGCAACCTGTGCATTCCTCGTTCATTGAAACTGCCTTCCTTGTTGCACCCCTGGAAGTGAGCAGCAAATCTGTGGAAATCTGAGCGACGGATTTGAAGCAAATCTGCAGTGAACAATTTTGCAGTAGACTTGTGGGGCCCAGCTCTTGGTTGGTGTAAATCACCCCACTTGGCCCTGTTTGAAGTGAACTCTGGGTGCAGGGGATGGCTACAACAGCACCTTGCGACTCTGATGAGATAGGGTAGCTCTCTAATTGCCTCCCAGGTAACACTCTTATTTGTTTGTTTGTTTACAACATTTGTATACTGCTCCACATCTAAACAGATTCTGCAGCAGTGAACAACAAGAGATAAAATGAACAAACAATAAAAAAGGATGAAACATGATATTACAATTATTCTTTAAAAAACAGAGTGCCAATAAAACTGAGGCTGGTCAACCAAGACAGGTTTCCTGGAAAAGAGCTGTTTTCAGGAGATGCCAAAAACAATGTAGTGGCTCCTGCCTGACCTCCAGAGGCAGGAGTTCCATAGGAAGGGAGCCACCACACTGAGGGCTCTTCTCCAAGTGAACTTCAGTCAGGCCATAGATCCATGTGGAACCACCAGGAGCATGCCCTCTGATGACCTCAGTGATCAGGCAGGTTGGTAAGGGAGAAGGTGCTCTCTCAAGTGTCCTGGTCCCAAGTTGACTTCTATTGTATGGTTCCCTTGCTTCCTCTCCAACATCAAAGCACTCAATGTGAATGATAGGCAGGACAATTTCAATGAACTTACAGGAACAGGAAGAAGAAACTCCATCTTACCTCCTTGTCAAATTTACCTTGGTTGCAAACATCTGATTTTAACAAGATGACATAATCCCATGTTATCTACCACAAAATATGTCCAAAAGAAAGCACTTGTTGGGGTAAACAGGTTTGTTTTTTGTGGATTAAAACATGCAACGAAACATATTGCAGCCAAAATTGTACTGTCCAGAGGTTATGACCTTGAAGAGAGTCCATTCTGTCCCTCTCCCCATCTGTGAGAAGCTCCAGTGATTAGCTATCAAGTAGGGCTGTACACTACGTTGGATCCGGATCCAAATTCTAAACCGAAGCGGGGTGATTCGGCCTGAATCAGTCTGGATCCTCAAGCAGTCTGAAGCAGCTCAGGTCAATCCAAATCACTCTGGATTTCTTTGGGCTGATTTGGACAATCCTGAAACCCCGCTCATGCCCCCTGGACATGCCCAACAAGCACGAGAGCTGCCTGCCAAGCTGCGTGAGCTCCCTGCTCCTTACCTGGGCCCATCAGAGTGCCTGCAGCCATTGGCCTCTATAAGGGAAGTCTCTCTAACTATCTCCATTCACTCAGAATCAATCCTGACAGTAATTTACACAACATTACAGGCATACGAACCCCATTTCGATTTCCCCTTGCCTACCTAACTTACTTCTGCCCTCCAACTTCCTTCGTTGGCACTGGCTTTTTGGCACTACCTTTGAATAATTTTACGCAACTCCCATTTGCTGTTCCTTCCAGCCTGGCCAGTTAGAGCACCTGCTTTTTCTATGGTTTTAACCCAATCATTGCAGGTCTTACCTAATTGCTTTAAACACATACATATGCACAAATAATTACATTTATTGTTGCTATGCTGTTGTATGCATATACAGTTTGACTGCAGAGATCAGAAAACTGCATTTTAGGATTAGAAGCAGCATATAAACTTGTGGGGAAAGGCAGCCTGATTAACTGATCATTCCGTCTAGTGTGGATTCATAGAATCATAGAACAGTAGGGTTGGAAGGGGCCTATAAGACCATCGAGTCCAACCCCCATGGTCACCTCATGAAGCTGATTGGTGGGAGATTCAGGACAGATTAAAGGAAGGACTCCTTCACAAAGTGCACAGTTAAACAATGAAATTCACTAACATTGGACGTAGTGATGGCCAGAAGTTTGGATGGCTTTGAAAAAGGATGAGACAAATTAATCGAAGATGAGTCCTTGGGGCACCATGGCTCTGGATACTCATTGCTGGGGAACAGGAGCAGGAGGGGGCTGTGGTGCTCCTGTCCTGCTTGTGGGCTTCCCTTTGGGGCCTCTGATTGGTCACTGTGGGGAACAGGATGCTGGACTTGATGGGCCTTTGGTCTGATCCAGCAGCAAGTCTAGTCTAGTCCACCGTCCCGGCATCTAGTCCAGCATCCCGGCATGGTCAAGCAGTTGCCTCCAGAAAGCCACAGCCTAGGCTTAAAGGCAACAGCCCCCTGCCCCTGCTGTTGCTTGCTTGCAACGGGTAATTAGCAGCACAGTGACTGCGAACATGGAAGCTTGCCCCAGCTGTCGTGGACAGTAGCCATGTACAGATCCGCCCAGTGCCATGGATTTGTCTAATCTCTTTCCGAAGTTGTGAGGTTCCCACTGACACAGTGTTGCCTCCTGGCAGCTCTCCTCCTCCTGGTCAGTTGCCCAACTCTGATCCCCAGGACTCAGCACCAGCTACCAACATGATCTGTCTTAGCCCCAAGTAACCAGCTATTGCCCAGCTTTCCTGCAAGGCACAGCAGCAACCTGTCCACGTCAGTAAATGAGAGGTTGGGTACTGAGCACCCACAGATTCTCAACATGTGATGTAATGTGGAGCAGTGGTGTGCAGATTCCTCAAGCATCCCTACACAGAGCTGTGAACATTCAGTGAGAGAGTGTAGTATGAGGGACCAAGTATGCCACCCTGAACTCCTTGGAGGAAGGGCAGGATATACATGTGATGAATAAATAAAGGAGGAGGGAGGGCTGGATCCATTTTTATATGAAATGGAGGGCGCAACTGAGAGGAGTGAGACCATCCCCCCCCCCATTACCTCACTGCACTCCTTTGTTTCAAGCAATTTTCTCCCCCTCAGCTCTGATAGTGGGAATGGGCTGGACTCCCAATCATCCATTCTATGTCTTTTAAAAAATGGACCCACCCACCTTGGTTTCTACATGAATGCAGCAGACATGTGAATAAAATAAAATGCCCATTATGACTATTATGAGCAGAGGAGTTGACTCTCGAGCTGAGAGACAGCGGGGAGCGACTTTATCCAAGCAGGGTTCATGAGGAGGCTTGCTGAACAGCACTTTTTGGAGGGAGATTGCTTGTTGTCTAACTTTTTTTGCAAAAATGATTGATTTGTTTTCACAGAAGCTTCAGTACGCACTATAGCCACAGATGTTTACTAAGTAGTTAAGCTCTCCTGAATGGTTAAAGCTCTAGCTAGCACCAGGTGACGTACTTCAAGAAGACGTGCCAAAGGATGTGAGGACAGAACTTAGAAAAGCTTTTATTGTTACAAGTTCATTGAGTCCAGGAGACAGTCCCGAAGGGTGGAAAGAGGCCAGCATAATCCAATGATTAAAGAAGCTACCTAAAGCCATACTAGGCAATTACAGACCAGTGAGCTTAATGCCAATTGCAGGGAATGTCTTACGAAACTATTTTAGGTCATCCACTGAAATGAAGGCCATATTTTACTGAACATTTGGTAGTACAGAAGGAAAGTCAACAAGGCCTAGGAATGCCAGAACTGCATTGATCATAGTAGTTGTTGAGAATGTGGAGGTTTGGTTTGTGGAAACAAAAGATTATATACCAAGAGCCCAGGCCTGTTCTTCAAGCAATCTTCTTGAAAAATCTGCAACCATCAACTTGGAGTCAGAAGGGGGGGAAAATTATAGTACCAGCTTTCTTCACAGTTTACTTGCTTTATTGTCTTCCGCAAAGCCACTTAAACCAAGAGAGCCCCCTTGAGTAAGCTGCATTTGCCTCCTAGAGCAGAGGGTACATCTCTTGAAGTACTAAAAAAAAGTATGGAATAGCAGATAAGAAAATGAAATCTGTTCCCAGTTTGCATCAAACCTGGTATTCACTGCAGACCAAACATTAAACAATTGACAGACACCAGGCCAGATGTTGAAGCCGATATTAGCATCCTAAGCAGGGATTCAAGCCGTTTCTAATCCTTATTTGACACAGAAGACAAGTAGGAATGCTAAGATAAAAACTCTAGTTGTGTTATCAACTATCTAGTTACAATAATATTTTACAATACATTTACAAGTCACAGGCTATGACTAAGAGAACGTATGAAGAAATAAGATGTCTTAAGAGGAATGGATCCCATCTTCTAATAGCAAACCCATGCCAGAAATCAGTATAACTTCTGAATTAGATTTCCCCAACAACTACCTAGACCACAAAGGGCTGAATTTTTTACCTTTGAAGCCTGACAAAATTGACTATGTGTAAAGTATATCATAGTCTTAGGGAGCAATCCTATGGCCTCTAGACAGCGGCTAGATGGCCATAGAATACCCTGTTTTCCAGGAACCGACGTCGGAGCCCGTGCTCTGCGGTCGGTGCCCACAGAACTGACCTCCCCCACTTCCACACTGCCTCAGAGGCAGCACAGAACAGCCCCATCCTCCACGATGGCAAGAAGAGTGTGGAGCCGCCCAAAAGGGGTGTATCTGGGGGGCGTTCCAGGCGGGGAGGGCAGAAATACATGTACGACACATCTGATGTGTCGTACAGCAGCCTCCTTACCCTCTCAGACCTCCCGCGGCTAGACAGCCACAATCAGCTGTCTAGCCAAAAATGCAGGGCAGGAGAAACGGAAAAGGAACGATCCCCTCCGTGCTTCTCCTGCTCTGCTATGGATAGGTGGTTGCCTCCGAGTTCAGAGGTGGCTTCCTATCTGGATAGGATTGCACCCTTAAAGGTCTTTAAAAAATACAAAACCAAATGCTTTCTACTTGTCCCACTATGGCTCCTTTTAACCAGTAGTTAATTCTTCCTTTGTAGCAATTTTGTAGTCTCCATGTCTCATGATGCAGGACTTCAGTCTGAGGAAACTTTGGGCAAGATGCTATTGGCTGTTGGGACAAGATGCCCACTCTGCGTGAGCCTATCTCCTTCCTTGCTGCTGTTGCCACTGCCAACTGACTTGCCCTCTTCCTTTAGGCCCTAGAGCCAATCTACCCAGAGCTTTTCTAGATGAGGCATTTATTGTGCACTTATCATTCCCTACTTACAGTTGTTTCCAGGTTCTTTAGATGACATTGTGACCTCCAGTTTCCCATCTGCTTTTAAACAGCACTTTTGGTAAGTTTTTTAGAGAAGGGAAAATGAGGTATTATTTGTGAAAGTAAAATAAACTGCTTTTTCCACTTGTGTAATTGTGCTATTCTGCTATACCACAGTGCCACCTACAGGTTATTAACAGAAAAGCAGGAAAGGAAATGCTCTTAATTTAGTGCTCTTCATCACAATCCTATGATGAAACTGAAAGTAGGTTAATAGTCTCTTGTAGAAAAGCTCCCAGAGGGGAGAAGGGAACTTAGACACCGGGTGCTGCTACTTCTCCTTGTTCCAGTCACTGCTCCCTTGATTGGTGAAGGAAGGTGAATAGGCAGTGACAGACTGGAGGACCAGCAGAAACAGAGAGCTCCAGGGGCTGGCAGTGGGCCCTTGCTGGGGTGTGGGTGAATCCTGAAGACAGCCTTGCTTAACTTACTTTGCTGACAGCCCCTTGTGTGGACTAAAATCATACATGAATGTTACATCTTGACCTACTTCCAAGGTAACTGCAAGTAAGGGAGAAAGTAGGGATGTACGAAACACCTACCTGGCTCCGCGCCAGGCAATCCGTGGTGGGGGGAGGAGCTCTGTCCCTCCCCCCGGAATCCTCGATGGGGGGGGAGGCACGCCGTCCCTCCCCCTGGAATCCTGCCTGGCCGGCTCCGCTCCGCGGCCAAGCCGCAGAGCCGCCGGCTGGCTCCAGCTGCCCGCAGCCAGACATCTGGCCGCTGGACAGCCCTGCAGGGATGCAAATGGCGGCTGTCATAGCTGCCGCCATTTGCATCCCTGTATTGAGCCATGATAGGCTACGTAAATATTTACGTAGCCTATCACAGCAGGGGGAAAAACCCCAGCGTACGCAAATGGTGGTAGCTGCCATTTGCGTATGCTGGGGTCCCCCCCCCGCTGTGATAGGCTACGTAAATACTTATGTAGCCTATCACGGCCTCCGCAGGGACGCAAATGGCATAAGTATTTACGTAGCCTATCATGGCTATGAAGACGAGGAAGCAAATGGCAGCCGCAGGACGGCCGCCATTCGCAAAGCAGCACGGACGGGAGCAGGTAACTGCTCCATTTCACGTGCCTTTCGTGGGGTGGGGGGGTGGGGACTTTGTCCCACATGCCTTTCATGGGTTGGGGGGCAGGAGCTTCATTCCGCAACGGATTTCAGGGGCCGAATGCACTGGCATTCAGCCTCACCGAGATCCGTCGCGGAATTCTCTGACATCCCTAGGAGGAAAAGCTTTTCAAGTTCATGGGCTGATCTCTACCAGATCACACAGGATTGTAAGCTCAATGTAAGCATCGCAGCCAATACGAAAGGGAAGATTGCACAATATTCCATACAACCTAGTATTTTCTGTTTGGGGCTATGCGTTGCACATTTTAGGTTTAAATGCTAAATTATCAGCTGGACTGGGATCCCTATACTTAAATCTGGCAAATATTTCAAAAAAAGTAATGCTTTGTTTCATAAATTCTTTTGGTCTTCTCCACTCAGATTTGATTTTCTACCTTGGTTGGTCGTTGTTGGAATCTTCTTGTCTGGAGCCTCTCTTTAAATGGACGGCATTAGGTTCTTGGCACATTAAGGCAGACAGAGCTCCTCCCACAATTTTGGCAATCAGAGTTGTTTGGCATATAATGTCACATCAATTACAGTTTGATCCATTTTCCCATGCTAAACTGACTTGTGGGGAAATCTATGGGGAAATCCAGATTTAAGAATTGGAAAGAAAATGCCTTTATGGCAGACTTGGACAGATAAAATGATGTTTACCCTGGATCAATTAGTGGGGGTTGCTGATGAGTTTTTGTTATTTTCAACTTTGTGAGATCAATTTGATTTTCCTGCCACAATGGAATGGCAGTACTTGCAATTAGGGATGTGCGAAAGTCACTTACCTTTTCGAAAGGTGACATTCATGGGGGGGAGGCACTCTGTCCCTCCCCCTTAAATTCTGGCTGGGAGGGGAGGTGCTCCGTCCCTCCCCCCCGAATCCTGGCCAGCCAACTCTGCTCTGCAGGGATTCTGCAGAGCCACCAGCCAGCTCTGCCAGTGGCTGGTCATCCGGCCGCTTGCTAGCAGGGACGCAAATGGCGGCGGCCATAGCCGCCGCTGTTTGCGTCCCTGCAGTCAGCCGTGATAGGCTATGTAAATGTTTACGTAGCCTATCACAGCTGATCTAAAAGAAAAAACAAACAAACGCCCATACGCAAATGGCGGCACCCATGGGCGCCGCCATTTGAATTCCTTATTTTGGCACATCTTAGTCTACGTAAACATTTAGTTAGACTAAGACGGCGAAAATAAGGGGAACACAAATAGCGCTATTTGCATTCCCCTTATTTTCGCCGTCTTAGTCTACGTAAATGTTTGCGTAGACTAAGACGTGCCAAAATAAGGAACGCAAATGGCGGCGCCCATGGGTGCCGCCATTTGCGTACGCACTTTTTTTTCCTTTTAAATCAGCCATGATAGGCTACGTAAAACTTTACGTAGCCTATCACTTTTTTTGTTTTGTTTTCCTTTTAACTGGAAATGGTGGTGGCGGCAGCCAGTCGGAAGACCCGCTGTCGCCGCCAGTTCCGCCACCGCCACTGAACTGCCGCCGGAGTCGCCACCGCCAGGAAGATCCGCCCAAGGTAAGTCCCGTCCTGGGGGTGGCGGGGGGGTGGCAGACCGTTCTGCCACCGATTTCAGGGGGCCAAATGCGCTGGCATTCGGCCTCCCCGAGATCCGTGGCGGAATTCTCTGACATCCCTACTTGCAATGGAAACATTTGTTGGTATCTAGATTCGGTCCTAGAATACACAGAAGAACATATACAGGAAAGATCTTAATGTCCCTGATAGCTAGGGACGTACAAAAATTCTGCCACGGATCTCGGGGAGGCCAAATGCCAGTGCATTCGGCCCCCCGAAATTGGTGGCAGAACAGCCTGCCCCCCCTGCCCACCTGGGACGAGACTTACCTGGGGCGGATCTTCCTGGCAGTGGCGGCTCCGGCGGCGGCTCCGGCGGCGGCTCCGGCGGCGGTTTGGCAGCGGTTCGGTGGTGGCGGCTGCAGCGGCTGGTCTTCCAACCGGCTGCCACCGCTGCCATTTCCAGTTAAAAAAAAAAAGTGATAGGCTACGTAAAGATTTACGTAGCCTATCACGGCTAGGTTTAAAAAAAAAACCATGATAGGCTACGTAAATCTTTACGTAGCCTGTCATATCTGACTTAAAAAAAACAAAACAACACCGCGTGTATACTACGCTATTTGCGTTCCCCTTATTTTCGCCGTCTTAGTCTACGTAAATGTTTACGTAGACTAAGACGTGCCAAAATAAGGAACGCAAATGGCGGTGGCACAAAGAGTGTTCAAACTACCGTACAACTGCGCTAGGGATGTACGAAAGTCACTTACCTTTTTGCCAGTGTGATTTGCGGTGGGGGGGAGGCGCTCTGTCCCTCCCCCCGAAATTCTGGCCAGGGGGGAGGCGCTCCGTCCCTCCCCCCCCAAATTCTGGCCAGGGGGGAGGCGCTCCGTCCCTCCCCTCCCAAAATTCTGGCCGGGGGGGGAGGCGCTCTGTCCCTCCCCACCCCCAAATCCTGGCTGGCTGGCTCCGCAAATGGCAGCGGCCGTAGCTGCCACCGTTTGCGTCCCTCCAGTCAGCCGTGAATGGCTACGTAAATGTTTACGTAGTCTATCACGGCTGAGTAAAAAACAAAAAACCCCCCGCACATATGCAAATGGCGGCGCCCATTTATGTAGCGTATCACGGTGTTTTTTAAAATTTAGCCGTGATAGGCTACGTAAATCTTTACGTAGCCTATCACGTTTTTTTGTTTTTGTTTTTGTTTTAAACTTGGAAATGGCGGCGGCAGCAGCCGGTTGGAAGACCGGCCGCCGCAGCCTCCACCACTGAACCGCCGCTGGAGCCACCGCCGCTGCCGCCAGGAAGATTCGCCAAAGGTAAGTCCCGTCCCGGGGGTGGGGGTGGGGAGACCATTTTGCCACCGATTTCGGGGTGCCAAATGCGCTGGCATTCGGCCTCCAAGAGATTCATGGCGAAATTCTCTGACATCCCTAAACTGCGCTCATTTCACATGCCAGCAAGGTGATGCTCAAAATCCTACAAGCTAGGCTTCAGCAGTATGTGAACCGAGAACTACCGGAAGTACAAGCTGGGTTCCGAATTGGCAGAGGAACTAGAGATCAAATCGCCAACATTCGCTGGAACATGGCGAAAGCAAGAGAATTCCAGAAAAACATCTATTTCTACTTCATTGAATAGGCCTTTGATTGTGTGGATCACAACAAACTGTGGCAAATTCTTAAAGAGATGGGAGTACCAGACCACCTTACCTGTCTCCTGAGAAACCTGTACGAGGGTCAAGAAGCAACAGTAAGAACCAGACATGGAACAACCGATTGGTTCAAAATTGGGAAAGGAGTACAACAAGGCTGCATAATGTCGCCCTGCTTATTTAACTTATATGCAGAGTACATCATGAGAAATGCCAGGTTGGATGAATCACAGGTCGGAATTAAGATTGCCGGAGGATTATCAACAATCTCAGATACGCAGATGATACCACCCTAATGGCAGAAAGCGAAGAAGATCTCAAGAGCCTCTTGTTGAGGGTGAAAGAGGAGAGTGCAAAAGCTGGTTTGAAACTCAACATTAAAAAAATGAAGATCTGAAAAAAAATGAAGCATCTGGCCCCATCACTTCCTGGCATATAGAAGGGGAAGAAATGGAAGCAGTGACAGATTTTATTTTCTTGGGCTCCAAGATCACCGCAGACGGTGACTGCAGCCATGAAATTAAAAGAAGCTTGCTCCTTGGGAGGAAAGCTATGGCAAACCTAGACAGCATAGTAAGAAGCAGAGACATCACCTTGCCAACAAAGGTCCATATAATCAAAGCTATGGTTTTCTCAGTAGTAATGTATGGCTGTGAGAGCTGGACTATAAGGAAGGCTGAGTGCAGTAGAACTGATGCTTTCGAACTGTGGTGCTGGAGAAGACTCTTATGAGTCCCTTGGACTGCAAGGAGGTCAAATTAGTCAATCCTAAAGGAAATCAACCCTGACTGCTCATTGGAAGGACAGATACTGAAACTGAAGCTCAAATATTTTGGCCACCTAATGCGAAGAGAAAACTCCCTGGAAAA
The DNA here is from genome assembly GCF_057233095.1 of Heloderma suspectum. Lineage (NCBI taxonomy): Eukaryota > Metazoa > Chordata > Lepidosauria > Squamata > Helodermatidae > Heloderma > Heloderma suspectum. The sequence continues at coordinate 95,956,282 of NC_139459.1, read as the reverse complement.
GACCCTGATGCTGGGAAAGATTGAAGGCAAAAGGAGAAGGGGACAGCAGAGGATGAGATGGCTAGATAGCATCACGGATGCAATGAATATGAACTTGAGCACGCTCCGGGAGAGAGCAGAGGACAGGAAGGCCTGGCGTGCTATGTTCCATGGGGTCACGAAGAGTCGGACATGACTTAACGACTGAACAAGATTCGGTCCTGCTGCTTTTACTGCTTTGGAGTCTCCTTTGTTACTGGAAATACTTATTGAAGCTAATCAGATCCACAATCCATGTTTACAAATTTTTATTATCAATAAATAAATATGATACAATTGGTACAGAGCAGGAATGGAACAGGGAATTGGAATGTCCTATTTTGTTTAATCAATGAACTCTCGTCTTGGCATCTGTATTGGACATTTCAGTGGATCTTTGGTTATGCCTTATTCAACAAAAACTTTTGTTTTGGGTCTATTGGACGTCACAACATCTTTTTAATAAAGGTTTGTCTAATTTAGTTAATTGTTGGAGGTGTGATGCAGTTAACTCTTCTCTTATTCATATGTTTTGGAAATGCCAGTGGTTGCCTCCTTTGGGGAGGAAGTTATTATATGGATAAATTTTGTATTGGAAAGCTCGTCAATATTTACTGATGTAAAAGTTCTTTTAAATTACTTACCTGTTTCTTGGATTGTAACACATGGTCAGCGTAAATGGATTTTTCAGGGCCTTTTGGTTGCTAAAAGACTGATATGACGATATTGGAAGGATAAAAGCTCACTGCCTATAACTCAATAGACTGAAGACTTAACAACACTAGCAACATTTGAAAGAGTGGTATATAGGTGTAACTTGCAGATGGACTTATATGTGGATATTTGGTCTGCTTTTACTGAATCTATGTGTAACCTTTTTCCCCCCTTTTTTCTTTCTTTCTCAAATAGTGTAATATTTGAAACTGAGGATATTGGAACATGTTGTTGTATTTTTATTTTTGTTGTATTTTTTTCTTTGGTTTTGTTCTGTTTTCAGTTTGTTTTGTTTTGTTAAAATTCACAGTAAAAAAATGGATTTTTTTTTTAAAAAATTATCAGCCGGACAGGGAGGTCCCAGGTGAAAATGCACTAGGTGGATCTATCACTTCTTGGTGACCTCCCTTACCTAGCTTTCAGGCAGTTTCCTCTTTCTGTGTTTTGTGCTTGCTTGCTTGCTGTTGCTCCTCTGCCATTCCAGTATTGCACCTGTTTGCAACAGTGCAACTGCTGTGACTGATTTTTTTTTAAGAAAGATCAATCAAGGTGAATGACATGCACACAAGCCCAACTCTATCCCAAGGCACAGCAGTTAGCCCAGCATAATCCAGCAGTCAGTCAGACACACACACACAAAATGTGCACTAGATACTGCATCATAGGAAGGAGCAGGCAACACGAGGTAAAGGCACCGAGAGCCAAGCGAACCCAACTGGCACAAAATAAAATCAAAGCATCTCGAACTTCGAAGTACACTACAGACCCAGTCACCAGGACTAAATCAACTTAGAATTAAAGAGGGTGCTTAACTTGCAGATTTGTACCGTAGGTTGTATTTCACATCAGTTTTAGACAGCATAAACCAGATTAAGTGCCCTGACCACAGGGATGTATGTATTTAACAGTGATAATATTTGTATTAGAAGTCCACAAAACACTTAGGGTGCAATCTTATGCATGTTTAGACAGAAAAAAGGCCTACAGCATGCTGGCTGGGGAACGATGGGAGTTGTGGGACTTTTTTTCTGTCTAAACATGCATAGGATTGCACTTTTAATATAGTAAGAAGGTGTGTTAGTTCCTAACGTCATATATATTGATTCAAACTGCATTTTTACTGAGTCTGGTGACTGCTAGGTGATTATACTACTGCTAATAAACTACTGCATTTATCCTTTCTTTAGCACCAGCAGTGTGCTACGTTCATTGACATAGATGTGATGCACACTTGATGTTTTATAGATGGATACACAGACACTCAAGTGCCAAACAAATGTATCTCTCATTCTTTGCCAAGACAAGAGCACATTCATGCTAGGTCACCACTTTTCTTGGCAAAATACACACCACAGCAGGAACACAGTCCTTTCCCAATTGCTGCTTCTGTATATTTTGCTATGACAAGTGGTGAACTGGCCACGTGTGCCATTCAGAAATGATGCAAGGTGCGTGTGATTTGTGAAATTGTACCAATGTACAAAACAAAAGTGAGGAACAGCCCATATATGCCCTACCCCCACGTCCAGTTTGCCTGGCCGTGGGGGCGGGCGTTGCAGGTGGGTGGGGTGAAAGGACATGGCAGGCCGCCATTGGCAGAACCCCCATGGCACCATTGGGGAGGGGAGGGGTCAGAGAGATGTTTTTACTTTCCATGCCCCTCCCAACTGCCTCTAGCTCCCGCGACGCCCTCCCTTAAGCAGTGTGGGTTCTAACTAGGGATGTACGGATTCCCCACCATCCATTCCGGTGGGGAATCTGTGGGGGGGGGAGGTGATCTGCTCCTCCCCCCTGGAATCCTCCGGAGTGGCTCCACTCTGCCAGGATTCCGGGGGGGGGGGAGCCCAGCTTGGAGGCCGCTTACCTTGCCGCCCAGAACCATTCACTTTCTCCCTGCCAATCGCCATTTCTTAAAAAAAAAAAAAGCAGTCGGCAGGATGTGCCCATAGACTTGTACGCAAATACAGCCTTGAATCTTGCGTATATAAGCCTATGGACACATAGACTTATACACAACATTCATGGCTCTATTTGCGTATAAGTCTATGGGCACATCCTGCCAATTGCCTTTTAAAAAGAAAAAGAAAAAAAGACATGGCATTCAGCAGGGAAGAGGCAATGGATGTGGCCGGCAAGAAGCAGCTGAGTGCAGTTCCACCTCCAATCCTCCTGGAGCGGAGGTAAGTGGTGCCGATCCGCCATGGATTCCTGTAGCCAGATTCAAAAGAATCCGGCCTCATTTGAATCCGCAGCTGATTTCTCCAACATCCCTAATTCTAACTGGTTGCCCTTTGGGGGGCCACGTAGAAATTTCTAGCTCACAGTCCAATTGGCTTGGTCTGTGCGTCTTTTCACCTACTTCACACTGTTAATGGGGTCGGGCGAGTCCTTTCCGTAAATTTGGTCTAATTTTTTGTTAAGTTCAGGTCGCATTTCCGATGGTGGCTAAGACAGGCAAGGGGGAATGAGCTTAGGGATGGTGAACATTCAGAGGCACTGTTATAGTGACAGGTGACACCTGAGGCCTCCCAAACGGATTTTGCAGCTTGGCGGGGGGATAAGGGTTGCCTGTGAGACCAACTCACCTCACTCACCCAGGAGCTTTGTGGCCTGGGAGGGGGTGACAGGGGAAGGTCTACCTCCCCCATAAGGGGTGGTCCTGAGGGGCAGCGATGCTGTCACGCCACTCCTCTGGCTGTGTATGTTTTCACCCATTGTAGTGCCAGCTAGCAGCTGGCACAGTCCAGTGCCAGTCCTAGGTTTTCCCCTTTGCAGGTATTTCAATAAATGTGGCCCAATTTCAATCCAAGCACCTGCGGCCATCTCTTTATTACCCCTCTCCTCTCGCAACACCCTCTCCAGTAGACTTCCAATCCACTGAGTACTTAAGGTTCCCATTCCCCAAACATTCAGACTGTAGTTCTTCCCAAACAAAAACTAACATTAAGCATGTATATGGTGGATGTACAAGTTTTCTCCAATGTTTTCTCCAATGTTCTACAATGCCTTTTGAACAACACCATATATTTATGCATTTATTTATAAATGTTGAGTCTGTTTTCCAAGCACAATATGAGACTAAGGTTTTAATTGGGAATTTTCTGCCACAAGAAGCAAAACGGATGATGGCCGGGATTAACTTGGTTGGCAGTTTCAGCTGCTTAGCATGCACGATTTGCTTGGCGCACATACTGTATGGTGCTTAGTTTTGACAGAGCTATTGTGACTGACAAGAGGATTGCTCTGTCTGCTGAAAATGTACAACACAGAACATTCTACCAGTTGAATAATTCATTCAGAGCTTCCGCCAACAAGAAACAAGTTGCCTTTCAGTCATTTGCCTGGGGTGGGGTGGGGTGGGGTGGGGGTGGGGGTTGAAAACTGGGATGATGTCAATGATGTTTAATAGAGAGAAGTGTGATAATAAGCTTGAAAGGAATTGCAAGGGGTAACATCTGCCTAATAAATGCAAAGCTACTTAAGAACACATTGGTGTGTGTGTGTGTGGGGGGAATCAACTGTGGTGTGAAATAACCTTTATGGTTGGAGGAAATAAGAAACAAATACAGCCTTGACATTTAAAATGCAAGAAAATGTTTAATATTTTAAGTTGAGTTTTATGCTGATTTCAGATGACACACATCACAACATGACCCCACTAGGAAACTTCAGGGCATAAAAAACAAGGAACTTGAGATGAACTATAACATTTTCGTTCCAGCATGGATTTTTGTATGTACTCCGAGGCCATAAACCGGTGCAGAATTGTATATGTTTAGGTCTTATTTGTTTGCTCCCAGAAAACATTACACCCATAAACCATTTCCTGTGTTTGACATCTAAATGAAACATGAGGAAACTTAAAAAAGTGGTGTGAGCAAGGAGCATCCATTGTTACGACGGAGCTAGCCTTCAATGGGAACGGTTTATCTGAAACCAACAGGAGATTTAGGATTCTGATTTGTTTTGTACAATGTGAGGGTTAAATACTTTTGCTGCACAAAATCCAGCAAAGGTGATGAGCAGGCTTCTACAAGTGCATGGCATATATATCCCAAGTGTTCCTAGCATGCAATATTTGCAGTGGGGTCAAGGATGGCAGTTCAGACACTGGACTGGGCTTCCAAATTCAGGCTGGCTATGCCTCCAGTCAGGTTACTAGTACATAAGAATATGAGAACATAAGAAGAGCCATGCTGGATCTGACCAAGGGTGAGTGCAACAGCACCCTCCTGCCCATGTTCCCCAGCAACTGGTATACCGAGGCATGCTACCACTGGTACTGGAGGTAGCATATAGCCATCAGGACTAGTAGTCATTGATAGACTTCTCCAGTAATTTGTCTAACCCCCTTTTAAAGCCATCCGAGTTGGTAGCCATCACTATAACTTGAGGTAGCAAATTCCATAGTTTAATTATGTGCTGTGTGAAGAAGCACTTCCTTTTTCTGTCTATCAAGACAGCAACACCAATAGTTAAAAGCAATAGCGTTAAAGACATCACAGATCCAGAAAGACTGCGTGTCCACTTATGGCAAAGGCAAGCAATATCCCCAAGCCTCTAAAGGCCAAAGGCGGGGCCTTCCTAAACAGGAAGGTCTTAATACTGCAATGGAGGGCCAACAAGGAGGAGTTTGATGCTTCAAAGTGAAGTTTACCAGGTGCTTTACGGCTCATGATTCCACAATGGAAGCCAAATGTCTGACTTTAAAGTCTTTAATCTGCATATGGGCAGATCATTGTTGTTCATATGTATTAATTGAAATTGATACATTCAATCATGTTGATACTTTTTTTCTTGTATGGTTGTATTTTGCTTTGTTTCACTGAAATTTACAATAAGAAATTACTTAAAAATAATTGTAGTGACTTCAGGCTAAAGCTGCAATCCTATACATACTCAAGGGGATTTGATTCTAAGTAGACATGCGTAAGATTGACCGTAAATGATCAGATTTCTTCAATGTCTACAGCAACAGTGGGCAATGGATGGGCCGCTTGCACACACCCTGCTGTGTCCCCCCCCCCGAATCTACCCAAATTCGCTAAAAAAAGAAGAAATGTTGAAAAAATGGCATCCATAGAGGCAATGGAGCACCAGAAGGGTCAAAATTAGCTTGTTTGGAAGATCATGTTGATACTTTTAGTGTTCTGTAGCTACTACAGATGCCATTTTAAAAAGAACTTGGAGCCGGGGGGCAAGCAGGGGTGGGTGGGGGTGAAAATGGCCCTCAGATGTCCCAAGGTTGATCAGCCCTGGCCTACAGTCATGACCACAAAGAGATACAAACATAGAGAGTAATCCAGCACAGGTTGTTGTTGTTGTTCAGTCGTTCAGTCGTGTCCGACTCTTCGTGACCCCATGGACCATAGCACGCCAGGCCTTCCTGTCCTGCGCTCTCTCCCGGAGCGTGCTCAAGTTCATATTCATTGCATCCGTGATGCTATCTAGCCATCTCATCCTCTGCCGTCCCCTTCTCATTTTGCCTTCAGTCTTTCCCAGCATCAGGGTCTTTTCCAGGGAGTTTTCTCTTCGCATTAGGTGGCCAAAATATTGGAGCTTCAGCTTCATTATGGGTCCTTCCAATGAGCACTCAGGGTTGATTTCCTTTAGGATGGACTGATTTGACCTCCTTGCAGTCCAGGGGACTCGTAAGAGTCTTCTCCAGCACCACAGTTCGAAAGCATCAATTCTTCGGCGCTCAGCCTTCCTTATAGTCCAGCTCTCACAGCCATACATTACTACTGGGAAAACCATAGCTTTGATTATATGGACCTTTGTTGGCAAGGTGATGTCTCTGCTTCTTACTATGCTGTCTAGGTTGGCCATAGCTTTCCTCCCAAGGAGCAAGCGTCTTTTAATTTCATGGCTACAGTCACCGTCTGCGGTGATCTTGGAGCCCAAGAAAGTAAAATCTGTCACTGCTTCCATTTCTTCCCCTTCTATATGCCAGGAAGTGATAGGGCCAGATGACATGATCTTAGTTTTTTTAATGTTGAGTTTCAAACCAGCTTTTGCACTCTCCTCTTTCACCCTCAACAAGAGGCTCTTGAGATCCTCTTCGCTTTCTGCCATTAGGGTGGTATCGTCTGCATATCGGAGGTTGTTGATAAATCTCCCGGCAATCTTAATTCCGACCTCTGATTCATCCAACCCGGCATTTCTCATGATGTACTCTGCATATAAGTTAAATAAGCAGGGTGACAATATGCAGCCTTGTCGTACTCCTTTCCCAATTTTGAACCAATTGGTTGTTCCATGTCTGGTTCTTACTGTTGCTTCTTGACCCTCGTACAAGTTTCTCAGGAGACGGGTAAGGTGGTCTGGTACTCCCATCACTTTCAGAATTTGCCACAGTTTGTTGTGATCCACACAATCAAAGGCTTTAGCGTAGTCAATGAAGCAGAAATAGACGTTTTTCTGGAATTCTCTTGCTTTCTCCATGATGCAGCAAATGTTGGCGATTTGATCTCTAGTTCCTCTGCCTCTTCTAAACCCAGCTTGTACTTCCGGTAGTTCTCGGTTCGCATACTGCTGAAGCCTAGCTTGTAGGATTTTGAGCATCACCTTGCTGGCATGTGAAATGAGTGCAATTGTGCGGTAGTTTGAACACTCTTTGGTGTTGCCCTTCTTTGGAATTGGAATGTAAACTGACCTTTTCCAGTCTTGTGGCCACTGTTGAGTGTTCCAGATTTGTTGGCATATTGAATGCAGCACTTTAACAGCATCATCTTTTAGGATTTTAAATAGCTCGGCTGGAATACTGTCATCTCCGCTAGCTTTGTTGTTACTAATGCTTCCTAAGGCCCACTTGACTTCACTCTCTAGGATGTCCGGCTCAAGTTCAGTGACCGCACTATCATGGCTATCAGGGACATTCAGATCTTTCCTGTATAGTTCTTCTGTGTATTCTAGCCACCTCTTCTTAATCTCATCTGCTTCTGTTAGGTCCCTGCCTTCTTTGTCCTTGATCATGCCCGTCTTTGCACAAAACGTTCCCTTGAGATCTCCAATTTTCTTGAAGAGATCTCTAGTCTTTCCCATTCTGTTGTTTTCCTCGATTTCTTTGCATTGTTCATTTAAGAAGGCCTTCTTGTCTCTCCTTGCTATTCTCTGGAACTCTGCATTCAGTTGGGTATATCTTCCCCTTTCTCCCTTGCTTTTCACTTCCCTTCTTTCGTGAGCTACTTGTAAAGCCTCATCAGACAGCCACTTGGCTTTCTTGCATTTCTTTTTCTTTGGGACGGATTTTGTTGCTGCCTCCTGAACAATGTTATGGACCTCCGTCCATAGTTCCTCGGGCACTCTGTCTACCAGGTCTAATCCCTGAAATCTATTCCTCACCTCCACTGTATATTCAGAAGGGATATGACTGAGGTCATACCTGAACGGTTTAGTGGTTTTCCCGACGTTCTTCAATTTAAGCCGAAATTTTGCAAGAAGCAGCTCATGATCTGAGCCACAGTCAGCTCCAGGTCTTGTTTTTACTGACTGTATGGAGCTTCTCCATCTTTGGCTGCAAAGGACATAATCAATCTGATTTCGATATTGACCATCTGGTGACGTCCATGTGTAGAGTCGCCTCTTATGCTGTTGGAAAAGAGTGTTTGCTATGATCAGCATGTTCTCTTGGCAAAACTCTATTAGCTTTTGTCCTGCTTCATTTGGTACACCAAGGCCATGCCTGCCTGTTATCCCGGTGATTTCTTGACTTCCTACTTTAGCATTCCAATCCCCTATGATGAAGAGGACATCTTTTTTGGGTGTTAGTTCTAGAAGGTGTTGTAGGTCTTCATAGAACCGATCAACCTCAGCTTCTTCGGCCTCAGTGGTTGGGGCATAAACTTGAATTACTGTGATGTTGAATGGTTTGCCTTGGATTCGTACTGAGATCATTCTATCATTTTTAAGATTGTACCCCAGTACTGCTTTTCCCACCCTTTTGTTGACTATGAGTGCTACTCCATTTCTTCTAAGGGATTCTTGCCCACAATAGTAGATATGATGGTCACCTGAATTAAATTCGCCCATGCCTGTCCATTTTAGTTCGCTGATTCCCAAGATGTCGATGTTCAATCTTGCCATCTCATGTTTGACCACCTCCAGCTTACCTTGATTCATTGATCTGACATTCCAGGTTCCTAAACAATATTGTTCTTTACAGCATCGGATTTTCTTTTCACCGCCAGACACATCCACAGCTGAGTGTCCTTTCGGGTTTGGCCCAGCCGCTTCACTCTTTCTGGCGCTACTTGGAAATACCCTCTGCTCTTCCCCAGTAGCATATTGGACACCTTCCGACCTGAGGGGCTCATCTTCCGGCGTCATATCTTTTAGCCTTGTGATACGTTCCATGGGGTTTTCTTGGCAAGAATACTGGAGTGGGTTGCCATTTCCTTCTCCAGTGGACCACATTTTGTCAGAACCCTCTGCCATGACCTGTCCGTCTTGGGTGGCCCTGCACGGCATAGCTTATGGCTTCACTGAGTTACGCAAGCCCCTTCGCCACAACAAGGCAGTGATCCATGAAGGGGCCAGCACAGGTAGCCACCTTTAAGTCATAGTGATTTCAGTGGGAAAGCAATTAAGCATACGCTTGCTTAGGGCTGGATTAAACCTTCAAACCACATCTAAAGCAGGGATCCCTATTTGGGGTTGCCTAAAGACAAGGGTGCTGCACCATTCACAGAGAAGGATTTCTGTGAAAATCAGATGGCAAATCTCATGTAATAATGCAAGGACAGAATAATAATGCTATGTTCTCTTTACTTTTTGAAATCAAATGAAGCTTATTTTACTAGCCAGAGGTAGGCAGTTGATGGACCATTTTAATATACTATTTGTTTATATTTTGGAATATTACTATTATTCATCCAAAATCTTTGGGGGAAAGTGGGCTATAAATAAAAGAAAGCAAAAATAAATAACTACAGCTTCTACTTATGAGATTTAAAGATACCTTCTAATTCTTATTGTATGTTTTTGCTTTCGCCATTTCCCTTCTAAAACTAATGCAGGATGCAAAACATGTTAAGACCAGCAGCAGACATATATGATTCATACACCATAAGTGAATCCTAAAATAAATCTGTCACTAATCAGAGCAGACTGCAGAAGGTGGAAAATACTCACAGGTAGATGCACTCCCATTCACACATCATATGGAACATACTCCTATTCCCCGTGCGCGCGCGTGCACATACACACACACACACGTGTGCGTGTGCGCTCTCTCAAGGGAAATCAGTTGTTTTGATGCATAAATGAATGCATGATGATGACACACGTAAATCCATTTCATCAGAAATGAGCTCTTTTTAATTTACTGAAATTGATAATGCTAGGCTGCACAGGTTTGGCAGCAATTTCAGAATGCTATAATTTGGCATGAAACAGATTAGCATCAGCTGGGCTGAGTATCTCCCCTCAGAAACTTTCAGCAAATGCCTGAATAAATGTGTCCATCAGCAGGAGCATCTTGTTGTACAACCAAAGGGACTGAAGTGATAATGTGGTGTGTTTGGGTATTTAATTTTCCATTTTCCTTTTAATAACTCAGAAATGGTATTGGAATGATGCAATATTTCCAGAAAAACAACAGGCTTTATTTATTTACTTGAAACATTTGGCATATGTCTGTTGTACCTGGATGTAGTCGTAGTGGCATATTTCATCTAAATTAAATTACAGTGTAAGTTAATGGCTTCATTTTAAGGGCGTGATCCTATGCATGTTGAGGCAGAATAAAGTTCTAAAACTCCCAGCATTCCCCAGCCAGCATTTAAGTAGGACTTTTTAAACATGCATAGGATTGCACTGTAAGTTATTTCTTTTGGGGTATAGGGGCTGTTACCAAGTTAGGGCTGAAGTTTTGACACAGCTGACTTTGATTCTGATTTATGGTGTCTGTCCCATGCCCATTTTACAATTGTGAAAAAGGCTGGGCATACAAAGTACAAAGTGTAAGGATAAGTGATAAGGACAGCTTTCTGTCATCACACTTGATAGCACGAACAACTAGGTATCGACAGCTATCACAACATGCATTCCTGTCCAATCTGCATGCATAGTGTCCCATATAGGAAGGGAATCCATGGCAGGATTGGACATGAAGGCATACGCTCTGTGGACCGTCGGATACCAAATGATCAAAAATGTAAAGTACCACCAATAGTAAAATACCAAAACATTTACTATAACTGGTAAAGTTGTAGAAATACAGACTATACAGACGATATTAAGATGAATGTTTGTGCTATACCAGCAACTCTTCTTTCTTTTTTTTTAAATGCACATAGTTCCCAAATTTCATTAAGTAAAGAGCAGGGCACTAAGGAAGATGTATGGATACGACTTCATATGTGTGTGTGTGTGTGTGTGTGTGTGTATTCTGGTTTGTGTCAGTTTCACATGTGTTCATTCATAAATCCATTGTCTTCCATTTCTGTGTCCATCTGTGAAATCTTTTTTTAAAAAAAATATGTGAAAATTTGCATTATTTGGAGGCTATGATGGGCTGGATGAGGGCCAATAAATTGAAGCTAAACCCTGACAAGACGGAAACTCTGCGGATTGGTGGTTCCTGAGTCCGGGAATTGGGTAAGCAACCTGTCCTGGATGGGGCTGCACTCCCACTGAAGGAGCAGGTGCATAGCTTGGGAGTACTCCTAGATCCATCCCTGTCACTGGAGCCCCAGGTGGACTCCATGGCCTGGAGTACTTGGGGCCAGCTTTGGCTGATCTGCCAGCTGTGGCCTCTCCTGGACAGGAATAACCTAGCCACAGTAGTACATACACTGGTAACTTCCCAATTAGACTACTGCAATGCACTTTATGTAGGGCTGCCCTTGAAGATGACTCAGAAGTTGCAGCTAGTGCAAAATGCAGCAGCTGGACCGCTGACTGGAACATCTCATAAAGTTCACATAACACCAGTTTTAAAGGGATTGCACTGGCTGCCAATATGCTTCCGGAATTCAAGGTTCTGGTGTTGGCATTTAAAGCCCTAAGTGGCTTGGGACCTCGATATTTGAGGGAGTGTCTCTCCCTATATATGCTTGCCCAACGCCTGAGATCTGTTGGAGGGGCTGTGTCTGCATCCCACTGGTGCTAGACATACACTATGGTGGGAGGTGGGAGAGGGTCTTCTCTGCTGTGGCACCCTGGTTGTGGAATGCCCTCCCCTGGGAGGCCCGATTGGCACATACATTGATTTCATTTCTGCTCCAAGTAAGAACATGGCTTTTTACCAAAGCGTTTGAGGGCTAAATGCATTCCCTAAAGTATCACACTGTTTTAACTGTTTTATTGTTTTAGATTTTAATTAGTATTAGCTTGTTTAATGGTTTAATATGTTTTTAGCTATTTACATTATTTATTGTTTTATGCTGTTTAAATTGATTTTAGCTGTACGCTGTCCTGAGATCTTAATGATATAGAGCAGGACACCAATGTTTTAAATGAATGAATGAATGAATGAATATAATTATTCATTTCAAAACGTGGACCAAACTAAATTTTTGAGTATCCATCTACTGTAGATGTGGAAAGGGGCAATTTGGAGGTGAAATATGCTGTGCTTCCTGTTATGCAGGAAGAGAGTAATGTTTGTCTGAGATGCTAGCTGATTTTATCACTGCAGATCAACAAATTAGATTTGAGTAATCCAGGTGTGTGGTCTACTTGCACACAGGACTCTACGCACTGTTTTGCTTCTTGTAATCAGTAAGCTCGAGACCAGATGCTTGAATTCTGAATAACCAATAAATGTTTACTTAATCCAAGATATGGATTACAAAGGTAACACAAATAATATCATGCATTAACAACATAAACACAAGCATACGGTTCTGAAAACATGGGAATGATGTAGCACACAATTACAGAAATGCTGAGGTTCGAGTAATTTCTACATGCTCGTTACAAAAACAATGGAATAAGATTATTCTGAATTCGTTCTCTAAAGTCTTTGGGAACCACAGTTTTAGGTACTGGAAGCAGTTGCTTGAAACAGTTTACTTTGCCCTTAAGCCAGTTCACTAGTCTTACAGATATAAAGAATATTTGCAAGATACAAGTAGCCAATCTTATAGTTAATTTTTCAGTTTAAAGAAAAGAATAATTTATTACTGATAGACTTATGACCATGGAAAAAGGGGGGTATGCTCTGATGCTGCCCATAGTTCTATTACAGGGCTTTGTGCTTACAAGTCATCCTTGGTGAAGTTTCCCCATGGCAAAAGCACTCCCCTGGCCAAAGTGTTCCACCTCTCTATCTGAGAGTGGGCTTTTATGTCCTCATGTTAAGGTTGGGGCGATTATATGTTATCAACCACACCATCAGGAACTTAACTGTCTGCTCATCCTCGAACATGATATGTGCCATCCCCTGCTAACAATGCCATTCTTCTCTCAATATAAGAAGAACAGGTCAGTCCCTATACAACAGATGGACACAAATCTGACTTTTTAAAAAGGCAACATTCAGAAACCAGTGGAGAAAATTTCATTCTGCTTCTAACCTACCAGTCAGAATCTCTCAGCAAAAAGATCTTCTTGAATGAAATTGCTGAACTAGAATATTTCAGCAAGTTTAAAGCTATTCATTCAACAAGACTCAATCAAGGCCAAGGTTTTCTCTCTCACTACAGTGTTAAATTAATACAGTAGAACTAGGGAAACTATTATTGCTAGTGCTGTGCCGAAAATTTCTCCCACATTTTTTTGAAACCATTCTCACTCAATTTGATAGAAGAGAAATTGCTTTCTAAAAGAAATTCAATACTGAAGAAATTTTGGATAAATTCTCAGGGTTTGGGTTTGGGCTCCTTGGCCTTACCTTACTTAGGAGATGACCAAGGAATGGATCACAAGTGTCCTGTCTTTCATTGTACAATCATCTCTTTGGCACTCTGTAGCCTCCTCAGCTCCCTACACTTCAACTGAAGCCTAGTGGAAGGCATCATGAGCAAATTCCTTCCTTAGGGCTTCTTCAGATCAGGAAGTACAGACAGCCTGGGAAGCTAGCTGTGATTAGGTAAGCTCAAAAACACCACCAAAAGATATTCAACATAAATTATAGACTGTCCTGAGAATAAGGCACAACAGTGGAAGCCCCTTCATGGGGGAAGAAAACTTTCTGGAAATTGGAGGACAGATTTTGGCAAAGCACTGACTCCACTTCATCCCTGGAGCTGGACAGAACCCTGCTTCCCCCCTCACATCTGCATTGTGGTGGATGCAAAATGGGGGCCAGCCTGCCAACACAGTTGATGCTGTTGTAGCATGAAAACCCCCAAAACCCTTACCAAAAAAGAAAGAAGCTGTGCTACAAGGCCTGCCAGTGGGGAGCCCTACCTGGGAGAAACTGTTGAAAATTTCTCCTTCCCCTGGAGAAATTCAGTGACATTATCTCCCAAATTTCTGTGCCCACAAATAAGGTGAGAGGCCACCTGCACACAGCTCTAATTATCACCAGTTACTGCTATTGTGTATATCTTGTATATGCAGTGACAGGAAAGGGCAGGGCCAATGAATCCTGTAGGGGTGGACCAGGACCCCAGGTTGGCCAGATTTGGCCCATGGGCCTGACGTTCTGCACTCTTGTGCTAGAGATTTGCAAAGAAATGCCCCAGACTGTACTGATTGCATTTCATGACCTTTTCGACCTGCTCTTTACCATTTTTCCTCTACCCTTGTGGATGTGTGTGTTGTATGTATGCCAGCTGAGGATAATCTCCCAAATCTTACACTACAATAAACTTGTTAGTCTTTAAGGTGCTACTAGACTCTTCTCTATGATTACTGCAATAGACTGACAAAGCTATCTCTGTGTAACCTCTACATAGTGTTGTACATTTAGGCGGGAGGGGTAGTCTGGATGCCCTCTGGGGGATACCTTACAGCCAGTGATTCTTGGTAAGCAGGAGAGGTTTAATGGAACCAATTGGTCTGCTAGAACTTATCCTGATGGCTCTGGCAGAGTGGTCAAGTACCCTTCTTTTGTTTGGGAAATGTCTCTCAATGAATGGGCTCTTCTAGAAGGACCATTTGGGAATTGGAGGTTAGTTCCTTTTCTCGACACAGATGAAGTCATTAAAGCTGGATATGTGAAGAAATGACAGCTAGAGAGAGACTCAGACCAGATCAGACCAGGATTGGAGCACTACAAGCATCTTTAGGGAGATGCAACCTAACAGGGAAGCAATGTTGTTGGAGTGTTAATGCTCCGAATCTTCATCTTAAGCTGAACTTGTATCCATGTGTCAATAATCCACACATCACAAAAATGTCTCAAGTCTCCGGTGACCTCATTCCAAAGAAATCAAAATCCTGAGTAATGCTTACACCCCTGGAGTTCTCACTGGTTGGAGAATTGGGGTGCACGTGCCTAACACTATATATTACTCTTATTCAGATTTTGGTAACTCACCACTCTTTTAAGCAGCAACTTGGTGTTCTGTGGGATCTTTTTTGCATGGTAGTGTGGCATATTTTATCTTGAAACAAAAATAAATAAGAAATCTGGAACAGAACTTAGCCACAAGTCAAGGAGAACTGCTTATGGCAAGCTGGAGAAAAAAGACGGCAATCGGTACTGGAGATAAACAAGGGAGAAGTTCGGCCATAAACAGTGCTGTTTTAGAATATTAAACTAATATTCTAAGTTTCTGGTATACTGTTAAGGAAACGGTTATGTGCCTGAATGAAGATGAGGCTGAGAGAAGGGACTAATAAAAGAGAACATATGAAAGCTACATTCCTAAGTAGATGCTTGATGGAGGTTGCAATGTCATAGGAGATACGTGTTTTATTATTTCATATTAAGGATATTATTACAGCTACACTACAGTTGTACCTAAAGTGCTGTTGTCAGGGTCCCCTTCATCTAAGCTCTGCAGAACACATAATAAATTGACTTATGGGAATGCCAGCCTGTCCACAAAACACTTTGTATATGTGAATTGCCCAAACCTGTGCCTGGAAAGAATTTTGTGAACTGGCCCTTCACATTTCTCTTAATGTTACTTGATATATTGACTGCATTTATAACCCACTTTCCCTCCAATGAGATCATGGCGGTTGTCCCACCACCACCATCGCTACCATCACTGCTTTGTCTTCACAACAATCCTGTGAAGTAGGTTAGGCTGAGAGAGTGTGACTGACTCAGTCACAAACACCCAGTGAACACTGTGGCTGACTTGAGTCTTCTTCCCAGTCCTAGTGCAGCACTCTAATGACTGCACCACATTAGTGGTGGTGAGATATATGCACGTGCACACGCACACACACACGGCACGCACACGCACATAGTAATATGCTTCTGTTTTATTATGGTCGCACATTTTCCTGAATGACCTAAAAGCGATTATCACAAAGTGCAGCATTTTAAGGAATGCAGCATCTGATTTGGAATTCATTACACAGGTAGCACTCACAGAGGAGCGAAGAGATGAGATGGAAGGGATGGAGTATATATCATCAAACTCCTACACAGGTTAATGCCAGGAGGCTTATCTGGCAACAGGACTGTATATACTTTAAGTTGATTTTTCTCCTCCTTCTCTAGTACTCAGATTTACCATTATGTCACCCATTGGGTACTAAGGTATATAAACAAAAACCCGAATTGCTGGCTGTGCCTTTACAGTGCTGAGAATCAGCTGCTGCAATCCTATAGCCACATACTTTGGAGGAAACCCCACTGAATTCAATGGAACTTATTTTTGAGTCACATACACTGCAGCTATGCCAGAGGAAGAAAAAAATGTTCTGGGTTGCAAATATTAATGTATTTCAGCATGGGCACATTTTCAGTTGCTTGTTTATATGGTAGTGTTTGAGGTGTTTGTTTTTAACTATTATTGTAATGAAACACTAAAGAACAGGCTGGTTTTTTTTTTTTTTTAAGGTGGGGGGAATAAATATAAAATCCCAGTTGGCCACACAGTAGCTTCCTGAATTATATTGGTAATATTATTAACATACTTGTAGTCAGCCTTTCAATCAAATTTTTATCTTCCAGCCTTCAGAACTATTGCTGATAATTATAATAATCAAAAGTGATCAACAGTATTTCTCTTAAGGGTGGCACTGTAAACATTTCCAATTACACCAAAGTTAATATGCTTTGCTTGACTGCAATTATTATTTTGATTTCCTTCCAAGATTTATACAGGCTGTAAGCATTTAATTAAGCAAGTTTCCTACTTCATATTGACATATTCCCCCCCCCCCATAAGCTTTTCAATTTCCAAGTGACCAGGCACTGAAAATTGTTTTTCTTTCTTCTTACCACCCATCACCCACACCCCTATTTTTAAACCTATGGAGAGAAGGCACCCTTACTATAATTGTTGTTCATCGATAGATTTAAATCTCAGCATGTGTGTGTGTGTGTGGGGGGGGGAGTAATGTCTTTTAAACTAATACCATGTCATCTCTTTAATCATGCTGATGCTGAATTCCAGCCACTCTCTGGAATTTGCAGGGCAAGGATCTATAGCTCTATCTCTCACTGGGGGGAGTTTATTATTACTGAGTCTGACAGCAGAGAACTCTGGCAGGTTAATTGCTCCAGTCCGACTAGCTGAGAGTTTGCTGTTGATATATAGCGACTAAAGGGAGTGAAGGAGATTGACTGTGCCTGTTACAGCACAAATATCTTCATGCGCCTCAGGTTCCTCAGAAAGATATGAGAAATAAATGTTCGCTGTTCATTTTCTGTCTGCACAATACAAATAGCCTCAGGCTGAACATGGCAACTGCAGCATACCATATATATATATATATATATATATATATATATAATGAGGGGAATTCACAAATTAACATTATTACAAACATTCCTGCCCGAAATGGCTGAAAATCAATTTCAGCACACTTTACATTTTAATGAGGTGCCAAGGAGATAAATCAGTCCCATTCTAAGGGATGCTTGCCTAGCAATGATGTTGTCTGATCATCTCCTGCCTTAAAAAAGATATGATATTGTGCCAAGCCAGTGTTAATTGAAGGTATGGGACATGTAAGTGCTAGTTAATGAAGTAACCTCATGCTGGTTATGTTGGGCCATTAATCCAGTTTAGACATCCAGTTTGCTAAGAACAGCTTCCCCTATCCTTAATAAATAATTGGCATTCCTGAGGAGGTCTTTCAGCATCCAGCAAACCAGCTGAGATTTTTTGGAAGGTTATAAAAGCTTCTTCTCACCTCCCCCTGCCCCCACCTCATAATCCTTTACTAATGTATTATCTTCACACTTCTCAAAGTGGAGAGCAGGCAGTTGCCAGAACATAAGAGGAACAACTTTGTGTCCTTTCTCATTGGGAATCCACACTATTGACTTGCCCCTTCACAGGCCTTGCCTACATATGCAGTTGCTGCCAGGGCTGGCCCTAACATTAGGCAGAATGAGGCAGCCACCTCAGGCAGCAGATGCTGGCGACAGGGGGAGGACAGAGCTGTGTGTCACACTCAGCCTGCTCTGTACCGCCAAACCAGCCTATTGCCCCCAGCTGTGGTGGAGGATGCTCTCCTGTTGCCAGTAGGATGGCAACTTGTGAATCTCAAAGAAAGAGGATATGCATCACCCAGAAGGAAGACACCTATTTGCATAATATTTGTTTGTGATCATTTATATGTATAGATGCAAACTGGAAAATTATGATTATTTAAATAGAAATACAATACGTAGCATCATAGTATAGAAGACAGTTACCGACATAGTATAGAAGACATCATAGTTAGAAGACAGTGTTGGTGGGCATCTTCAAAGTCCAGCTCTTCCTTCTGATGTTTCTTAGTCATTAAACCAGACTTGGACTGGAGATCCCTTCAGATAGAGAACACCTTCAAAATAGAGGACTTGTCCTCTGTAAAAGAGGAAACATGGCCACCCTAATTCTTGAAGTAAGAGTCACCTGCTGGTCCACTTGGTTTCTGTATATGGAATTGTGTGTGGAGGGGGGTGGCACCATATAGTCTTTCACTTCAGGCAGCAATGTTTATTGGGTGGCCCTGGTAGCTGCAGAATGAGATGGTACAATTAACTGCTCCACTTTAGACTGCAAGTGTGGTGAGAGATCAGATTTTCATTTTCCCCTACACTAAAAACTCCACAGGAGGAATCAGCATAGCAGCCAAAGGGCTGAGTTGCACTACAAGCTTCAGGGCTGGGCTGGATGTGCTTGATCTCGTCTGATCTCAGAAGCTAAGCAGGGTCAGCCCTGGTTAGAACTTGGTTGGATGGGAGACTGCCTGGGAATCAGGTTTCCTGCACTGAGCAGGGGGTTGGACTCAATGGTCTTGTAGGCCCCTTCCAATGCTATGATTCTATGACTCTATGAGTCTATGACCCAAAATACTAGTTTCTACTTGCAGGTGTGTGTGTCTATTTAAAGATGGAAGCATTCAAAAAGAGCTATCCTCTACCTAATCTGACACCATGGGAACTATTTGGTCCTAGACATTGCTGCTTGATCAACTTGTGCATGGTGCACTATTAATTAATTTAAAAAATGTATACCCCTTTTGCCCCTCTTCCAAAAAAAAAAATCAAATCAAATTGGCAGAGGGAGCAATCTTATGGCTGCTAGACAGTGGCTAGATGGCCATAGGATATCTGGTTTTCTGGGAACCGACCTTGGAGGCCGTGCTCTAAAGTCGGTTCCCAGCGAACTGACCTCCCCCCACATCCGCACTGCCTCAGAGGCAGTGTGGAACAGCCCTGTGCTCTGCGCTCGCAAGAGGAGCATGGAGTGGCTGAAAAGGGGCGTTCCTGGAGGGCATTCCAGGGCAGGGAGGGCAGAAATGCCAGTACAACACATTCAATGTACAACACATCCTTCCCCGCTCCGTGCTCCTGCGGCTAGACAGCTACAATAGGCTGTCTAGCTGAAAATGCAGGGCAGGAGATGCGCAGAGGGAACAATCCCCTCCATGCTTCTCCTGCCCTGCATTGGATAGGTGGTCACCTCCGAGTTCAGAGGCGGCTGCCTATCTGAATAGGAATGTGCCCTAAAATAAATAAATAGATAAATAAAGGTTAGAAATCACTCCCCAACCAGTCGTGTCCGACTCTAGGGAGTGGTGCTCATCTCCATTTCTAAGCTGAAGAGCCAGCGCTGTCCGAAGACGCTTCCATGGTCATGTGGCCAGCATGACTGAACACCGAGGTGCACGGAACGCTGTTACCTTTCCCGCCGAACCAGTACCTGTTTATCTACTTGCAATTTCTTGCTTTCGAACTGCTAGGTTGGCAGGAGCTGGGACTGAAGACGGGAGCTCATTCCATGGCGTGGCACTCGGGTCTTCAACTGCTGTCCTGCCGACCTTCCAGTCTGCAGTTCAGCATCTTAACTAGGGATGTACGAAAGTCACTTATCTTTTATGAAATTTGATTCGCGGTGGGGGGGAGGCGTTCTGTCCCACCCCCTGAAATTCTGGCCAGGGCGGAGGTGCCCCATCCCTCCCCCCCCGAAATTCTGGCCGGGGGGGAGGTGCCTCGTCCCTCCCACCGCAAATCCTGGCCGGTTGGGTCTGCAAATGGTGGCAGACATAGCCGCCGCCGTTTGCATCCCTGCAGTCAGCCGTGATAGGCTACGTAAATGTTTACATAGCCTATCACGGCTGAGTTAAAAAACAAAAACAAACCGCACGTACGCAAATGGCGGCGCCAATGGGCACCGCCATTTGCATTCCTTATTTTGGCACATCTAGTCTACGTAAACATTTACATAGACTACAGCGAAAATAAGGGGAACACAAATAGCGTAGACGCTACGCTATTTGCGTTCCCCTTATTTTCGCCGTAGTCTACGTAAATGTTTACGTAGACTAGACTTGCCAAAATAAGGAATGCAAATGGCGGCGCCCATAGGCACCGCCATTTGCATATGCGAGTTTTTTTTTTTAAACTCAGCCGTGATAGGCTACGTAAACATTTACGTAGGCTATCACGGTATTTTTTACAAATCTAGCCATGATAGGCTACGTAGTTTAACCACTAAGCCACCGCGGTCCCTTATGTGTTCTCTGTAGACACATAAAAAAGAACAAGAATGTAGAATCTGTTTTCTTTCTTTTAAAGCATAGTTCGTAGCTGTTTTTAAAACTTCTGCACAGCAAGAATTTAAATAATCAATAACTTGCATCATGCTTGAAATTCAGCCCCTTTTAATCCTTGCTAATCTCTCCTGGTAGAACAGAGACGATGCTTTTCCTCTGGTGTTATTAAAGGGAATCTTTAGGCTTTGCCCAGCATTTCTGAAAGGCAATCAGCCCTTTTCTATTTGATTATGGTACTCATTAGCAGCACTTCAGTAGCTTGCAGGTCACCACCATCTTTTATGGGGAAAATGGAAACTACAAGCCTATTACTTTGCTGGAGATAATTCTTCATGAAATGCCAGTTGTTCAATAGTAGAGGGTCATTTTCAGAAAGGGAGCCCTTTTGCTCACATTGAGGGCTGATGCACACAAACGTCAGCCAGGACATGCAACTATATAGCATAGTCAAGTAGTGTGTGCCTTTCTCTTCTACCACAGAAAGATGATGATGACGTTGACCTATATTTCTATACTGCTTCTCATCTGTAGAAATCCTGAGGCAGTTTACAACAGCATAAAACAATACAATAGTACAATATTAGAAATTGTTCCAGACAGCTCATGGCTGCGGGAAAGCCAAAGTAAAAAAATGCATTTTCAATTAATGCCTAACCATGCCTGATGGACTGCAGAGCAGAAATCATTCCAGAGGGTGGTGGGCACTATCACAGAGAAGGCCCATCTCCATGTCACTGTTAAACAGAAATCTGTACTATGTACCAGGTCTTCCATATGAACATCCAATTGTAAGTAGGTCCACTTTCTATGATTCTTCCAACACTATTTTGAGCCAAACTACAGATCAATCAGCCATTTGTAATTTTCCTTTTCATTGCTGAAAAGTTTATTGATTTCTCAGACTTTTCCAATGCAGTTCTATACTTGTCTACTCAGAAGTAAGCCCCATTGAGTTTATTTGGACTTATTCCTGGGCAAGTGTGTATAAGATTGCAACCTAAGTAATTCTGGCATATACCCTTGTCTTACTTTTGGGTAATGGAGGGAGCAATCCTATGGCCACTAGACACTGTCTAGAGGGCCATAGGATATGCCCTTTTCTGGGAACTGATCTCAGAGCCCTTGCTCCAAGTTCAGTTCCTGGAAAACTGACCTCCCCACACTTCCACACTGCCTCAAAGGCAGTGCGGAGAAACCCAGTCCTCTGCGCTTGGAAGAGGAACACGGAGCGACTGCAAATGGGTGTTCCAGGGGGCGTTCTGGGGCAGGGAGAGCAGAGCTGCATGTATGATACATCCAATGTGTCATACAGCAGCCTCCTCTCCCAGTCGGCCTCCCCATGGCTAGACAGCCGAAAATGGCTGTCTAGCGGAAAATAGGAGGACACAGGAGAGCCTCGGAGGGAATGTTCCCCCACGTGCCTCTCCTGCCTTGCTTTGGATAGGCGGTTGCCTCCGCGTTTGGAAGCAGCTACCTATCTTAATAGGATTGCAACCTAAGGTACATTCCTATACCCATTTACCTGGATATAAGCCCATTGAACTCACTGCGACTTACTTCTGAGTAGACAGACATAGGAGTGTTAAATTCCAATTTATTTTTTTCCTCTTTTTAACATTCCAATATCTTCTTCTGCTTCCTTTCTTCATGTCATACTAGAGCCAAGTCTCCATCTGCATGTTCTCAAGTTGAGGAAACCATTCCATTTCCACCCAAGACCTATGTATATTTCAAGACTGCAACTGCAACTTCTTAATAATAACCTAATAACAAAGACCATGTGCAACCTTGCCCTCATTTAGGAAGAATGCTCTCTCTTTGTTCCCTCTCTAAGCAGGTATTTCTTTATCCCTAAAGCTATTTCGCTTCAGTCCTAAAGGTACAGTATTCTTTCTCACCAGTTCTCAGAAGGATTCTGGATACACCCATTCTGCAAATGGGGATGTGATGTGGTAGTTTCTCTTCTGTCGTCATCATCGTCGTCATCATCATCATCTCCCAATTATGACATCCTATCCTGGTTATTCAGATGTGGTGCTACTTCATAGAATTGTAGAATCATATAATAGTAAGATTGGAAGGGGCCTATAAGACCATCGAGTCCAGCCCAACCCCCTGCTTCATCTTGAATGCCTCCAGTGTGGGAGAGCCCACCACCTCCCTAGGTAATTGGTTCCACGTTGCCATAGTCTCTAACAGTCAGGAAGTTTTTCCTGATGTTCAGCCAGAATCTAGCTTCCTGTCACTTGAGCCCATTATTCTGTGTCCTGCATTCTGAGATGATCAAGAAGAATCGTAGAAGCATAGAATAGTAGGGTTGGAAGGGGCCTACAAGGCCATGAAGTCCAACAGGGATTTATTCCTCAGTGCAGTAATGCAAGTCAGAGCATCCCTGACAGATAGCTGTCCAGCCTTGTCTTGAATGCCTCCAGTGTGGGAGAGCCCACCACCTCCCTAAGTAATTGGTTCCATTGTTGTATTGCTCTAACAGTCAGGAGGTTTCTCCTGATGTTCAGCCGGAATCTGGCTTCCTGTAACTTGAGCCCATTATTCCGTGTCCTGCACCCTGGGATGATCTCGAAGAGATCCTGGCCTTTCCCTCTGTGACAACCTTTCAAGTACTTGAAGAGCGTTATCCTATCTCCCCTCAGTCTTCTCTTCTCAAGGCTAAACATTAGGGATGTACAAAAGGTACTTACCTTTCGGCAATTATGCTGATGGTGCGGGGGGAGGCGTTCCTCCCCCCCCCCCCGGAATCCTGGCCGGCTGGCTGTGCTCCGCAGCGATTCTGCGGAGCCACCAGCTGGCTCCGCCAGCAGCTGGACATCCGGCCGCTGGCTAGCAGGGACGCAAATGGCGGCGGCCGTAGCCACTGCCATTTGCGTCCCTGCGGTCAGCCATGATAGGCTATGTAAATGTTTACGTAGCCTATCACAGCTGATTAAAAACAAAAAACAAAAACGTGCGTACGCAAATGGCGGTGCCCATGGGCACCGCCATTTGCCTTCCTTATTTTGGCACGTCTTAGTCTATGTAAACATTTAGACAGCGAAAATAAGGGGAACGCAAATAGCATAGCATCTACACTATTTGCGTTCCCCTTATTTTCGCTGTCTTAGTCGACATAAATGTTTACGTAGACATTTGTGTATGCGCGTTTTTGTTTTGTTTTGTTTTTTTAAGTCAGCCATGATAGGCTACGTAAACATTTAGGTAGCCTATCACAGTGTTTTTTTAAAATCTGTGTCTTTACATAGCCTATCACGTTTTGTTTTTTTTTAAACCTGGAAATGGCGGCGGCGGCAGCCGGTCGGAAGACCGGCCGCCGCAGCCGCCACCACTGAACCGCTGCCGAAGCCGCCACCGGAGCCGCCGCCGCCAGGAAGATCCGCCTCAGGTAAGTCCCATCCCGGGGGGGTGGGGGGGGTGGCGAGCCCTTCCGCCACTGATTTCAGGGGGCCGAATGCACTGGCATTCGGCCTCCCCGAGATCCGTGGTGGAACTTTCATACATCCCTACTAAACATGACCAGTTCTTTCAGTCTCTCTTCATAGGGATTTGTTCCCAGTCCCCTGATCATCTTCGTTGCCCTCCTCTGAACCCTCTCCAGTTTGTCTGCATCCTTCTTCAAATGTGGTGCCCAGAACTGGACACAGTACTCAAGATGAGGGCTAAGCAGTGCTGAATAGAGGGGAACTAGTATTTCCTGGGATTTGGAAGCTATGCTTCTATTAATGCAGCCCAAAAGAGCATTTGCCTTTTTTGCAGCCACATCACATTGTTGGCTCATATTCAGCTTGTGATTGACAACAATTCCAAGGCCCTTCTCGCTTGTAGTGTTGTTGAGCCACGTATCCCCCATCTTGTAACTGTGCCTTTGGTTTCTTTTTCCTAGGTGCAGAACTTGGCATTTATCCCTATTAAATGTCATTCTGTTGTTTTCTGCCCAGCACTCCAGTCTATCAAGATCACTTTGAATTTTGTTTCTGTCTTCCAGGGTATTATCTATCCCGCCCAATTTTGTGTCATCTGCAAATCTGATCAGCATTCCCTGCACCTCCTCCTCCAAGTCATTAATACAAATGTTGAAGAGCACTGGGCCCAGGAGTGAGCCCTGCGGTACCCCACTCGTTACCTCTCCCCAGTTTGAGAAGACCCCATTGATAAGCACTCTTTGAGTCCGATTCTGTAGCCAACTGTGGATCCACCTGATCGTTGTTTCATCTAGCCCACTTTGAGCTAGCTTGCTCATCAGGATATCATGGGGCACTTTATCAACAGCTTTGCAGAAGTCGAGGTATATTATGTGCACAGCATTCCCACAGTCCACAAGGGAGGTTACTTGATCAAAAAATGAGATCAGATTAATCTGGCAGGATTTGTTCTTGACAAATCCATGTTGGCTTCGAGTAATCACTGCATTGTTTTCAAGGTGCTTACAGATGGATTGCTTTATCATCTGCTCCAGAATTTTCCCAGGGATTGATGTCAGACTGACTGGTCTGTAGTTCCCAGGTTCCTCCTTTTTACCCTTTTTGAAGATAGGGACAACATTAGCCTTCCTCTAGTCATCTGGCACTTCCCCCGTCCTCCATGATTTCTCAAAGAGAATAGACAGCAGTTCTGAGAGTTCTTCTGCCAGTTCCTTTATTATTCTAGGATGCAGTTCATCTGGCCCTGGAGATTTGAACTCATTCAAAGTAATTAGGTGTTCCTTGGCCATATCCCTATCGATCTCAAGCTGCAATCCTGCCCCTTCAGCCTGTACTTCGCCTTTGCCAGGGGGGTCATAGACCTTCTTTTGGGTGAAGACTGAGCCAAAGTAGGAATTGAGCACCTCTGCCTTTTCTTTGTCAGCTGTTATCATTTTGCCATCCTTATTTAATAGCTGAACCACCATTTCTTTCCTCTGTCTTTTACTATGTATGTAGCTGAAGAAAGCCTTTTTTGTTGCTTTTAGCTTCCCTCGCTAATCTCAGCTCGTTCTCAGCTTTAGCCTTCCTGACACCACCCCTGCAATTCTGTGCTACCTGCCTGTACTCTTCCTTGGTTGTTTGGCCTTCTTTCCACTTCCTATATGTGTCCTTTTTTGTTTTCAGGTCATCCCTAAGCTTTTTGTGAAGCCACATTGGCTTCTGCTGTTGTCTTCCACCTTTTCTTCTTGTTGGAATTGTTTGTAATTGTGCCTTGAGAATTTCCTTTTTTAAAAGCTCCCACCCATCTTGGACTCCTTTTCTCGTTAGCATCGCTTGCCATGGGACTTTACTGTTCATTGTTCTGAGTTTATCAAAATCAGCTTTCCTAAAATCCAGGGTACGTGTTTGACTACACTCGGCTTTTGCTTCCCTTAGAACCAAGAACTCAAGTACAACATGGTCGCTTTCCCCCAGAGTTCCTGTAACTGCTACTTTATCCACTAAGTCATCTCTGTTGCTTAGGATCAAGTCAAGGATAGCCGATCCTCTAGTTCCTTCCTCTACTTTCTGTAGGAGGAAGTTATCCGCCACACAAGTCAGGAATTTCCTGGAGGGGCCATGTTTTGCAGAATTTGTCTCCCAACAAATATTGGGGAAATTGAAGTCCCCCATTACTACTACATCATGCTTCCTTGAAACATTGGCTATTGGCTTTTCAAAAGTTTCATCCTCATCTTCTCCTTGACTGGGTGGCCGGTAGTAGACTCTGACCACCAGGTTCCTGTTATTCTTTGCTCCATTTATTTTGATCCAGATGCTGTCGATGGGGCTACCAAGCTCATCCTCCTGTATTTCTGTGCAGAGATATGTATTTTTCACATATAGTGCAACCCCACCTCCCTTTCTGTTCCTCCTGTTCTTTTTGAACAAGTTATATCCTTCAATTGCTGTATTCCAGTCATGAGAGTCATCCCACCAAGTCTCAATTACACCTATCAAGTCATAATTTCCCTCTTGTACCAGGAGTTCAAGTTCATTCTGTTTGTTTCCCATACTCTGGGCATAATCTGAGATCCTGGCCTTCCTCTCTGGAAGGTTCCTCTTCCAACCTTTCAAGTACTTGAAGAGCGCTATCGTCTCCCCTCAGTCTTCTCTTCTCAAGGCTAAACATGCCCAGTTCTTTCAGTCTCTCTTCATAGGGCTTTGTTTCCAGTCCCCTGATCATCTTTGTTGCCCTCCTCTGAACCCTCCCCAGCTTGTCTGCATCCTTCTTATGCCTGGAGGGGTGGAATGTCAAAATGACCCAAAAGATTGCATTGAAATACAATTTTAAAAATTTGACCAAATGTGCTTGCAAACAATGATCCTTGATTCTGCACATTTAACATTAAGTATACACAATTGCTGTCCCTATACTTTTACGGGCATACATTTCTGTTTGCATTTCCCTTTTATTTGTAAAGAAATGTATGTCTGTGGACTAATTTTAACTAAAGTATCTATCTAAAATAAGGAAGGAGGCCACTTTGCCTTTTATCTTTCCCTACTTTCCTTGGTACTACAGTCACATGATGCTATTGGCTCTGTATGCTTGCTTCTATCTTCTCAAAATGTCCAGTTACAAAATTCTGTACTCAGCCTCCTTCTGTTATGAAAACTACAAATTCCAGTCCACAGCTTCTCTGTCCCCACCAATGTTTCCTATTTCTTCCAACTCTCCCCAGTTCCAACATTGCAACCCTAGGCAGGTGTTTAGTCTACTCATATGAGGGCTAAAAGTGGGCAAGGGATGTGGCAGCATATGCAAGCACCATCCCCAATGTCCCTACCATCTCAATCCATGATCTTCTCCTGTTGAGGAGATGGTCTGAAGGGGTTTTTTATTCATTCATTCATTCATTCATTCATTCAAAATTAAAATATAAAATTCATTAACAAGTTAAAATCAAATACAAAAGCAAAAACAAAAACAAAATGATCTACTAAGGGCACAATCCTATCAGGATAGGAGAAGCACAGAGGGGATCTTCCCCTCCATGCTTCAGCCACCTGCATTTGTGGCTAGACAGTCGATTTTGGCTGTCTAGCTGTGGGAAGTCGGAACGGGGGGGGGGCGGACACCAGACAACACATAGGAAGTGCTGGAACAGCACTTCTGTCCTCCCATTCCCAGGAACACCCCATTTTTGCTGCTCCGTGCTCCTTTTACGAGTGCGGAGTATGGGGCTGATCCACGCTGCCTACAAGGCAGCGCAGGAAGGAGTGGAGGTCAGTTGTCAGGGAACCGACCTATCCTATGGCCATCTAGCTGCTGACTACCAGCCATAGGATTGCGCCCTAAGCTAACTATTAAAGTCAGCAAATGCCTGAGTAAACAGCTGCATTTTCAACCGGTGCCAAAACAGCATCAAGCGTGGCAACTGTCACACTGCAGGGGGGTGGAGGGTATTCCAAAGGTGGGGTGCCACAACAGAAAAGCCCCTCCCTATGGTTGCCATCAGATGTACCTGTGGAAAAGATGGAACAACTAGGAGGGCCTTCCAATTTCTTCCACATGATTGGGAACTCTGATTCTGCGTTATATAGGTTCTAAAGTGTTTTATGGATTTATTTGATTGCTACCCCCATTTCAACCAAAAATGGCACTCATGGTGGCTCACAATCACTGATAAAAACAAGATTAAGCAAATACATTAAAACACAATTAAAAACACAACAACAACAACAACAACAACAACAGAGTAAAAACAGCATCCAGCTCCACTCACTTATAAAGCAAAGGCCCACTTGGTCTTTGCTAGTGGTGTGCAGGGACCACACGATTCATGGCTTCAGAGGTGGGTCCAGTTCAGCTCAGGCTGATTCGGGGGGCCCCCAACCCAACTCGGCCCCCAACCCAAAGCAAGATTAGGCCTGACGCCACCATGCAAACCCCCAACTCCTTACTTGGGCCGCTGCCAGCTCCTTCTTCACCACCACTGCCTCCGCCTCATAGAATCATAGACTCATAGAGCAGTAGGGTTGGAAGGGGCCTATAAGACCATCAAGTCCAACCCCCTGCTCAGTGCAGGAATCCAAGTCAAAGCATCCCTGACAGATGGCTGTCCAGCCTCATCTTGAATGCTTCCAGTGTGGGAGAGCTCACTACCTCCCTCGGCAATTGGTTCCATTGTCATACTGGTCTAACCATCAGAAAGTTTTTCTGGAATCTGGCTTCCTGTAACTTGAGCCCATTATTCCATGTCCGGCACTCTGGGATGATCGAGAAGAGATCCTGGCCTTCCTCTCTGTGACAACCTTTCAAGTACTTGAAGAGCACTAACATATCTCCCCTCAGTCTTCTCTTCTCATGGCTAAAAATGCCCAGTTCCTTCAGTCTCTCTTAGGGCCTTGTTTCCAGTCCCCTGATCATCTTTGTTGCCCTCCTCTGAGCCCTCTCCAGTTTGTCTGCATCCTTCTTAAAGTGTGGTGCCCAGAACTGGACACAGTACTCAAGATGAGGCCTAACCAGTACTGAGTAGAAGGGAGCTGGTACTTCACGTGATCTGGAAGCTATACTTCTATTAATGCAGCCCAAAATAGCATTTGCCTTTTTTTGCAGTCACATCACATTGTTGGCTTATATTCAGCTTGTGATCGACAACAATTCCAAGATCCTTCTCGCTTGTAGTGTTGTTGAGCCACGTATCCCCCATCTTGTAACTGTGCCTTTGGTTTCTTTTTCCTAGGTGCAGAACTTGGCATTTATCCCTATTAAATTTCCTTCTGCTGTTTTCTGCCCAGCGCTCCAGTCTATCAAGATCACTTTGAATTTTGTTTCTGTCTTCCAAAGTATTATCTATCCCGCCCAATTTTGTGTCGTCTGCAGATTTGATCAGCATTCCCTGCACCTCCTCCTCCAAGTCATTAATACAAATGTTGAAGAGCACTGGGCCTAGGAGTGAGCCCTGTGGTACCCCACTCGTTACCTCTCCCCAGTTTGAGAAGATCCCACTGATAAGCACCCTTTGAGTCTGATCCAGTAGCCAACTGTGGATCCACCTGAGAGTTGTTTCATCTAGCTGTTGTTTCATCTAGTTGTTTCATGAGTTCTTTCATATAGCTATTGCCAACGCTGCCACCAGCTCCTGAGCCCTGGACATGCGCTGGCTCTTGTTGCAGGGAGTTGCCATTTTAAAAATGGCAACTCCTGCCAAAAAGAACTAATGCATGTCCAGGGCTCAGGAGCTGGTGGCGGGTGATAATGACAGCGGTGGCGGTGATGGCAGCAGCGATGCTGGTGACTCCATTGAGTCACCTCAGGTAAGGAGCTGGAGGCGCCAGTGCAGCTGGGCCAGGGTGCCAAAGCTCCAAAGCGCACTGAGCACTTTGGAGAGCCCCTGACCAGCTTCAGGTCGCTTTGTGCCCCCTCCTTTTTGCCTTGGAAGGGGCTTGAAATGGCCTGAAGCAGCCCGCTTTGACTCAGGGTTCAGGCCTCAGGCTGAAGCAGTGCACAGCCCTAGCCTTTGTCTGCCATTGGAAGGACAGTAGAGAGGGAGCAAATTTAGCCTCCCTCAGCAGAGAGTTCCACAGACAAGGAGTGGCCACTGAGAAGGCCCTCTTTCATATTGCCACCAAATGTTCCTCTGAAGGTAGCAGTCTCAAAAGAAGAGTCTTTCCAGGAGACCTTAAGACCTGGGCAAGCTCCTAATGGAGAAGGAGATCTTTCAGGTATCCCGGTCCTAAGCCATATAGGGCTTTATAAGTCATAACCAGCACTGGTTCTGCCTGGGAGCAGACCAGTAGCCAGTGAAGCTGTTGCAACAAAGGAGTCACATGCTCCCTGTAACCAGCCCTGGTCAAAGGTCTGGCTGCAGCATTCTGGACCAGCGGAAGTGTCTGAACAGTTTTCAAAGGCAGTCCCATGTAGAGCACGTTAGAGTAGTCGAAACAGGGTGTAACTAAGACATGTGTGACTATGGCCAGATCAGATGTGTCTCGGAACAGGTGCAGTTGCCGCACTAGCCTCAGCTGTGCAAATGCATTCCTGGCCACCATTGTAACTTGGCCATCCAGGTTCAAGAGATTGTCCAGAAGTACACCCAGACTGTGAGCCTGAGTCTTCAGAGGGGGTGTAACTCCATCCTGCACAGACTGAATCCCTATTCCCTGATCTGCCTTTTGACTAACCAGGAGCACCACCATTTTGTCTAGATTAAGCTTCAGTTCGTTTGCCCTCATCCAGTCCATTACAGACATCAGACACTGATTTAGAACTAGAACAACTTCCTTGGATTTGGCTGGAAAGGAGAGTTGGGTGTCATCAGCATACTGGTGGCACCAAACCTCAAAACTCTGAACAATCTATCCCAGTGATTTCATGTATATGTTAAATAGCAGGGGAGATATGATGTATCTCCCATCAGGGAAACCACAGGCTAACAGCCACTGTTAGGGACTTACCTCTATCTGCACTTGCTGGGCATTCCCCAAATCCTCGCTGCTGCCCACCTCTGCTTGTTGGACCATGCTAACCACTGGACAGCTTGACAAGCACCTGGCAACCACTTCACGGCCACCCAGGCCCTTAAAGAGCTGCCATTTTGGGTAAAAATGGTGGCTCATTATTCTGCGTAAAAGACTGTTTATGGAAATGGCGGCTGTAAAGCCGCCTTTTACCCAAGATTCGAGGCATGAATGGACCATGCCATTTTACAGCCACCATTTCCTTAAAAGGTCTTTTAAGCAGAATAATGAACCACAATTTTTATGCAAAATGGCGGGTTGTTAAGGGACTGGGCAGCCATGCAGTAGTCACCAGGCACTTGCTGGACCATCCAGTGGTGAGCTCAGCAAGTGGGGGCAGTCAGCTGGCAGGTTACATGGACCCCAGTCCAGCAGGCCAAGTGGGGTGGAGTCGATCATACTCCACCCCTGTACTGGACATCTGCAATATCCATGGCCACGGTGTCAAACAAGAATCCCCCAGCACCTCCTTCTGAGATCACCCCTCCAAGGAGGACCAGAGTCACCATATGACAGTGCCTCCCAGTCTCATCTCAGACAGACACCCCAGAAGGATACTATGGTCGGTGGTATAGAAAGCCATGAGAAGTCCAGCAAAACCAACAGAAACATACTCCCCCTATCCAGTTCCTGGTGTAGATCATCCACCAAGGTGACCAAAGCAATCTCTGTCCCTTAATCAGGCCTGAAGCCAGATTGAAATGGATTTAGATAATCTGCATCATCCAGAAATCCATAGAGCTGAGAGGCTACCACATGCTCCAGCACCTTGCTGAAAAATGGAATATTGGAGACCGGGTCAGAGGGTGCATCATCATCATCATCATCATGTCCTGAGGGGACATATGAGGGAGGGCAAATATTGGCCAGCAGCCACTGAGGAAAGGGCCTCTGAGAAATAGGTGGCAGTGAAAAAAAGTGAGCTGGGAGAGGAGTCTGGAGTCACCTTTCATCTCTCTTCCCCTGTCCGCGTTTTAAGTCCCCACATTTCATTTTATGTAATATCATTTTATGTAATATATTGTTTACATTATATAATGCTTTTCTGTATGCCTTAATGATATTGGGGACACTACATCCAAAACGAAGGGACTGAAATTACTATTAGTTCCAATTACCCACATACTTCATTGCCACCCATGGAAATCAAAGATACAGCAGTTCTCCACTTTGATTGTGTGTATTCCCCAATATAATTTAGATTGTACAATAAGTACATTTCATTTACTGTGGAATATCTTAACAAGAGCAGGTGCTTCTGTCAATATTCTAGTT
Organism: Heloderma suspectum; assembly: GCF_057233095.1. Lineage (NCBI taxonomy): Eukaryota > Metazoa > Chordata > Lepidosauria > Squamata > Helodermatidae > Heloderma > Heloderma suspectum. Next base: position 95,923,784 of record NC_139459.1, on the reverse strand, counting down.
GATCTGTGGAATGGGGAGATGACCCAGGTAGTTCAAATGATCTGACCTAAAAACCCTCTCTCAATGAGTAGAACTTGGGCTCCTTGGTTTTCTGAAGATCTTAGGATGATGAGATGTTTGGGTAGACTGCTAGAGTAATGGTGGAGGAAGACTCAGAGTGAATACAGCTGAACATGAGTTAGGGCCCATTTTAAGGCCTATTCTGAAGCAGTAACGGTAGCAAAGAAAGTACGCTTCTCTGCCACCATCACATCAACACAGTGGAGCTGTTTCAGGTTGTGAAGTGGCTGGTGTATTCTAGGCCCCAGAGTGATGAAAATCAACCATCCATGACCCACCATGTAGAACACTTTGCTGATAAAATCACTCAAAATTGTCTTTACTTTGAGGGGATCTGTGGGGATGACTGAGGGATCTGCTTGTCTGATTTAGAAGGATGAGTTTCATCTTGTTCAGCATGGTGATGTGAACAAGTTGTTTGGCAGGGCAAGGGGAAGCACTTGCTTGTTGGACCAGTGCCCATCCTGGCTGGTAAAAACTAGGGATGTACGAAAGGCACTTACCTTTCATGGATTATGTTTATGGTTGGGGGGGAGGCGTTCCGTCCCTCCCCCCGGAATCCTCGCCGGGGGGGGAGGCGCTCCGTTCCTCACCCCCCCCCCCGGAATCCAGGCCGGCTGGCTGTGCTCTGCAGCGATTCTGCGGAGCCGCCGGCCAGCTCCACCAGCAGCCGGACATCCGGCCGCTGGCTAGCAGGGACTAGGGATGGGGGAGATATTGGCGGTGAAATTCTCCGCCCCCCCGGGATGGGACTTACCTTTGACGAATGTCCCTCCTGGCAACAGGTCCCGGCAGCGGTTCAGCGGGACTTTGTCAGGGGCGGGGGTGGCGGCCGGTCTCCCGACCAGTCGCCGCCACCGCCATTACAAGGAAAGTAAAAAAAAAAACCCGTGATACGCTACGTAACGATTTACGTAGCCTATCATGGCTAGATCTCCAAAGTCAGCCGTGATAGGCTACATTAATCGTCACGTAGCCTATCACGGGTGACTTTGGAAAAAAAAAAAAGCGTGTACACAAATGGCGGCCCCCATAGAGAGCCGCCATTTGCGTTACTTATTTGGTCCCTGTAGTCTACGTAAAGATTTACATAGACTATGGTGAAAATAAGGGCAATGCTATTTGCAAATAAGGAACGCAAATGGCGGTGCCCTATGGGGCGCCATTTGCGTACGCGCTTTTTTTTTTCAAAGTCACCCGTGATAGGCTACGTGATGATTAACATAGCCTTTCACGGCTGACTTTGGAGAAAAGTTTTTTTTTACTTTTTGTTTTGTGGCCGGGTAGACGGGGCGCTTCTACCCGGCCTGAATTTCACCAGCGAGGGATGGGGTGCCTCCCCCCCGGCCTGAATTTCGGCCGGGCGAGGCGGGGCACCTCCCCCCCTCGCATGAACTTCGGGGGGAGAACTGAAGTGCCTCCCCCCCACCGTGAAGCAAGCTTCGAGAACAGGTAAGGGACTTTCGTCCATCCCTAGCAGGGACACAAATGGTGGCAGCCGTAGCCACCGCCGTTTGCGTCCCTCCAGTCAGCCGTGATAGGCTATGTAAATGTTTACGTAGCCTATCACGGCTGACTTAAAAAAAAAACCATAAAAAAATGCGCGTATGCAAATGGCGGCGGCCACGGCCACCGCCATTTGCATTCCTTATTTTGGCACGTCTTAGTCTACGTAAGCATTTACATAGACTAAGACGGCGAAAATAAGGGGAACGCAAATAGCGTAGCATCTACGCTATTTGCCTTCCCCTTATTTTCACCGTCTTAGTCTACCTAAATGTTTACGTAGACTAAGACGTGCCAAAATAAGGAACGCAAATGGCGGCGGCTGTGGCTGCTGCCATTTGCATATGTGCATGTTTGTTTGATTTTTTAAGTCAGCTGTGATAGGCTGCTGTCAAGGGCTCCTTGAAGCCCTGTCTCAGTCTAATCCAGTAGCTAAGTCCAGACACAGACAAAGGGATTCCTTTCAAAGCTTTATTCTTCTTTTACAACTTAACAACTATACCGTTTGCAACTAGAACTGAGCTGCACAGTACCTATGCCCTAATTTGGAACTGTTGGTCCCCATTTGAAAGGGAATTACTGGCAGACCCCTGAACTTAAGGACTAGGGAGAGTCCCTCCCCTTTTCCCTTGGATCCTCTGGGCGCAGCCGTTGTTTGCGCGCCAACCGGGCACTTCGCCTCCTTTCTGCGCCCTCCATTTGGCGCCGCTCTCTGCGTCGGCGTCGCGCGTCCACCAAGTTTGCTATCCACGCTCTGTCACTCCCAGGACTGCTATCTAAGCTAGGAGTGCTGGTGGGAGGAATCTCTGTCAGCTGTTGGCCCTGGGAAAGAGGAGCGCGCTCCTCTCCCAGGAGCAACTGCTCTTCCTCAGAATCAGAACTACTCTGGGATTCTATGGGCTCAGTGTCCACTCTGACAGCTACGTAAACATTTACATAGCCTATCACGTTTTTTTTTAAAAAAAACCTAGCCGTGATAGGCTACATAAATCTTTACGTAGCCTATCACTTTTTTTTTTTTTTAACTGGAAATGGCAGCAGTGGCAGCCGGTCGGAAGACCGGCCGCGCCGCCACAGCCGCCGAACCACTACCAGAGCTGCTGCCGGAGCCGCCGCCGCCAGAAAGATCTGCCCAAGGTAAGTCTCGTCCCGGGGGGGGGGGGCTGTTCCGCCACCGATTTCAGGGGGGCCGAATGCGCTGGCATTCGGCCTCCTCGAGATCCGTGGTGGAATTTTCGTACATCCCTAGTAAAAACTGCCAGAGAAGACTGGCAAGGTGGGTGGTTATTGCCATAAATGCTTCCTTACAGGAGTATTGTGTCCCTATGTCATTAAAGCAAGCAGTGGTAAGCATGATTAAAGAAATCATCCTTGGAACATGCCATCCTAGGTCAGATCTACACCCTGTGTCATATCATCACTATCCCATCATGGTAATGCTATATACCTCTTACACATTTATACCTTGTAGGGCACACAGTGACATTTGTTGCAGTATTTTGGATAATGTGGAATAAAGAGCAGTAAATAACACTACAAAAGCAGTATATCGATTGTATAATTTACCCCAATAGTTATCAGTGCACTTCAATACCATTATAAAGCAGTAGTGTAGATCCAGCCCTATATAATTATCAGGCAGCCTCCAAACTTTCTTTTTTGAGCAAGGACCTAGAGCAGGTGGTGGCAACTCATCTCCAGGCTTTCTTGGATGAAGGTGAGTATTTGGATACTTTTCAGTTTTTGGACTGAAACAGCCTTGGTTGCGTTGGTGGATGACCTATGTCTGGGGGGATGCATCCCTGTTGGTTCTGCTGGACCTGTCAGGGATGTGCAAACACACCCGAGCTTGGGTTTTCCCCAGGCACCCGCTGAAGCACTGCCCCTGCTGCCCCCCCCCCCGGACCCATGCTCGAGGCCCCATGAGCTTGACGAGTCCCCTGCACTCACCTCAGGCCTGTCCGGGAGCAGCCGCCATTTTGCCACCTTTTTTAATGGAAAAAAATGTGCATTTTTAAAATGCCTTTTTTCCGTTTAAAAAAAAAAAAAGCAGCAAAATGGCGGGTGCTTGCTGGATGGTTTGTGGTGAGTCCGGAGAGCGCGAGCAGGCATGAGTGAGGGCAGGGGCTCCGTGGGCGTGGTCCGGGGGCTACAGGGGGGCAACAGACTCCCAGACCCAGTCAGGCATCAGCGACATCCCTACTGTCTGTGGCACTCAATACCACAATGGTATTCTTCTGGGAAACTGTTCTATGTTCTCATACTATCCTATGTTCTCAGAAGGTGGGGAGGGGGGAATTTCTCAGGCCCTTTGCTATTGGCCTGTAGGGTTTCTCAGTGCTCTATTTTATCTCTTCTGCTTTTTATCACCTACATGAAGCCACTATGAAAGATAATCCAGGACTTGCTTTGCAATGATATGCTGTTGGTACACAGCAGTATCTCTCCTTTTCAACTAATTAGGGATGTCAGAGAATTCCACCACGGACTCCAGTGAGGCCTCTGGCCCCCCAGAATATGTGGCGGAATGGTCTCCCCCCCGCCGCCCTGCAGAATCCCCTCAGGATGGAGCGTACCTGGCGGCAGATGCAGCGGTTCTGGTGGCTCCGGCGGATGCGGTGGCCGATGCGGCGGTGGCTCCTCCGGCTGGTCTCCTGGCTGCTGCCGGGCTGCTGCAGCTGCAAATGGTAGCCGTCATAGTGGCCGCCATTTGCGTGGCTGCCTTAGCGTGATAGGCTATGTAAATACTTATGTAGACTATCACGGCAAAGAGCAGGGGCGCAAATGGTGGCCGCTATGCCATTTGCACCCCTGCTCTTTGCCGTGATAGGCTACATAAGTATTTACGTAGCCTGGCTGCCATTTGCGTGGCTGCCTTTTTTGTGATAGGCTACGTAATTACTTACGTAGTCTAACACGGCTGGCAGCCACGCAAATGGCGGCTGGCATAGCGGCTGCCATTTGCGGCAGCAGCAGCCTGGCAGTGGCTGGAATTCTGGCTGCAGCCATCCCCGGCCGGCATCTCAGTGGAGTCACCATGGAGCGGAGATGGCCGGGGAGGATTCCGGGGGGGGGGGGAACGGAGCACCTCCCCCCCCCACCATGGATGGCCCCAGTGGAACCAGGTAAGTGTTTCATACACCCCTACAACTAATACCAAAGAGGCTGTAGAACATAGAACTGTTGCCAGGATGCAGTGATTGATTGGGAATAGATTAAGAAGTTGAGGCTTTGACCAGATAAGACAGAGGTGCTGTTGGTCAGTAGGCAAGCTAATTCAGAATTGGGTGTATAGACTGTTCAGGATGGGGTTGCACTCCTTCTGAAAGATAAAGAGAGGCCTGTCTCTGTGTCTCACATAGGGTGGAGGTGATGATGAGGAGAGAATAGGGTCTTTTCAGTGGCTGCATCAATATTGTGGAACACTTTATCCTGATTTTTCCTGGTAAGTGCTGGTATGTTATTTAAATCTATTTTATTTAAAGCTATCAGCAAGTTTCTGCTTTCATATTTTGCTCTGTTTTTATTTGCTGATTGTTTTATAGTGTAGTGCTGTTTTAAAATTGTTGTCAGTCACTCTGAGTGATGCATGGCCACTAGAAGGGCAGTATAGAAATGTCTATATAAATAAAATAAATAGAAGATTTGCAAAATATTTAAAACTAAATCTGAAAATAAAGGAAATCAACCCTGACTGCTCATTGGAAGGTCAAATACTAAAGCTGAAGCTCAAATATTTTGGCCACGTAATGTGAAGAGAAAACTCACTGGAAAAGACCCTGATGCTGGGAAAGATTGAAGGCAAAAGGAGAAGGGGATGGCAGAGGATGAGATGGCTAGATAGCATCACCAATGCAACGAATATGAATTTGAGCACACTCCGGGAGAGAGCGGAGGATAGGAAGGCCTAGCGTGCTATGGTCCATGGGGTCACGAAGAGTCGGACACAACTTAACGACTGAACAACAACAACAAAATCTGAAAAATGAATACATTTCAAAAAGCATTCAAAGAGACATGATGCATTCTCAACAGCAACAACAAAAAAACCAAATAAAAGCCTACCCAATTATCGCCTATCCTTGGGCATTTTCAGCCAACCCAACAGACCAGGCTTACGAAGCTTCTGGAACAGCACGCAAATGAAAGAGGCTTAATCATTATGAGGTAGAACAGTTGCCAAAATGTCTCTAAAGCATCCCCCCTTCATTGCAGCCTGCATTTGATATACTGTACAATATGTATTAATGAACTGGATATGAAAGCTTTAACTCCGAATATTTAAATGAGCACATTTAACTACTCCACTCCTGAAAACATCAGTTGAAGTTATATGAATGTATCGCACAAAGAATGCTTTGAAAATGACTGCTTCTGATTTCAGTACTTGGCATTTGCTTTAAAATTTAAAAACGGGAAAATTCTTTGAAAAACATTTTCTTTAAAAAGAAGAAGAAGAAAAAGAAAGAAAGAAAGAAAGAAAGATGAAGCATAACAAGTTGCGATAAAACCCACTTGCAAAGATACCTGGTGTTGCTTACCACTTGAACTTTGGGGACTAAATTCAAAAGCAACATGTTAAGGGGGTGAAAAACAGGTGTTGTGAAGTGGTTGTACATTTTCAGACATAAGATATTCATATAATTGAACGATGCTACATGTTACACTCCTTGAAGTTCCTTGAGACTCACCTCTAGGGGCATTTCTACACTGGCCTAAAATCCTGCATTTAAAACAGGGCTTTCTGCTTCCGTTTTAAATGCAGATCACAACTGACTCCCTTTACACACGCTCCCTTCCCCCTCCCCTTCCCCCCTCCTTCTCCCCATATCTGAAAGTCTTCCATTATCTTTCACTGATCTCGCTCCTCTTCTTCCCTCTTTAACTCTTTTGACGAAAGAAACTGAAGCAGAACACAGCGGGGTAATTGGGTAGCTCATTATCTGCAATTTATTTAAAAACGGAACAAAGGGCATTTAGTGCAGGAGGGTCACGGCAGGGTCACTGCATCATGTAACAATCCCACAAACCTCCATGAAGGAGCAATCTCAATCACAGGATAAAAGCCCAGTGGACAGGAGCCCTAGAACTGGCCTATAGTTGTCACTCGGTGACACTGATACAGTAGCTTTTGAGGAATTCGTCTACTTGACAATAATCTCGCAGTCTCTATACCCTCGGCTCGGGTTCCTCGGCAGCATCTCTCACTAGCTGAGCCTTCAGCTTCCCCCCTGCTAGCCAGTGTATCATACACAACTCTCCTTTCTTGTCTCGAGAAAGAAGAGTAGTGTTCTCTAAATGATGACAGGTATCATTTTCCAAAAGTGAAATTGATTGCTGTAGTCCTTCTGATTACAGCAAAAAAGGAAGCAAAACAAGAACCCGATTAAAGGAGAAATAGAACAGGTTATTGAATGTGAAACACTATTTTCATGGAAGACAGGGAAATGATGTTAATATAAATATATACCTCAAAGAGATAAACCTGCAATGAAAGACAAAAACATGGTTTCTATGGATTGGACACCATTCTTGTTTTTCTGTTTTGTTTTGTTTTATTTTGAAAAAAGTAAAAGCAAAAATGCGTGTTGTAATAATAGACTTCACTATTCCTCTCCGGAAGAACACTGGGGGAAAAGATGATGAAAGAAAAGGAAACAAATCTCTTGAAGTGGAAACTCAAAGATCATAGAGGTGTTCTTTGAAAACAACAAAAATAGTCCTGATAGTGCTTTCTGTTACAGGAATTTGTTTTTTAAAAATCTGTAAAAGATCAGAGTAGTCCACAATGTCTTTTCAATGTAAAAAAGGGTTAAAGCCATCTCCCCATTATTATCTGTTACATTAACAGCATGAAGGCTGGGGAAATCTTCTGGCTGGAGATGGCATCATGATCGGCTCTGTGCTGTGTCTCTCCCGAGTTTCGGCTTTAAAAATACCTCTTTGAGACCATTGCTTTATCTGGGTATTTGCTAGGGATGGCGGAGAATTTCTCCACGAATCTCTGGGAGGCCGAATGCCAACGCATTCGGCCCCCCGAAATTGGTGGTGAAATTCTCCGCCGGCCCCCCGCCCCCCCCCCGGGATGGGACTAACCTCGTGCGAATGTCCCTCTCGGCGGCGCGTCCCAGCGGCGGTTCGGTGGCGGTTCGGAGGGGGTGGCAGCGGCGGCCGGTCTTCTGACCGGCTGCCGCCGCCATTGCAAAATAAAAAAGTAAAGTAAAAAAACCCCCACACATCCGTGATAGGCTACGTAACGATTTACATAGCCTATCATGGCTAGATTTCCAAAGTCAGCCATGATAGGCTACGTAAATCGTCACATAGCCTATCACGGGTGACTTTGAAAAAAAAAAGTGTGTACGCAAATGGCAGCGCCCATGGGGCACCGCCATTTGCGTTCCTTAGTTTGGCACGTCTAGTCTACGTAAAGATTTACTTAGACTACGGTGAAAATAAGGGCAACGCAAATAGCGTTCCCTTATTTTCGCCGTAGTCTACGTAAATCTTTACATAGACTAGACGTGCCAAACTAAGGAATGCAAATGGTGGCGCCCCATGGGCGCCGCCATTTGCGTACACGCTTTTTTTTTCTAAGTCACCCATGATAGGCTACGTGACGATTTACATAGCCTATCACGGCTGACTTTGGAAATCTAGCCATGATAGGCTATGTAAATCGTTACGTAGCCTATCACGGGTGTGTGTGTGTGTGTGTGTGTGTTTTACTTTACTTTTTTTTTTTGCGTCCGGGTAGATGGGGCGCTCCTCCCCGGCCTGAATTTCAGCCGGGCGAGACGGGGCGCCTCCCCCCCTCGCCTGAACTTCGGGGGAGAACCGAAGCGCCTCCCCCCCACTGCGAAGCAAGCTGCGGGACCAGGTAAGTCCCTTTCGTCCATCCCTAGATTTGCTATTAACTTTGCTTAAGCTTTTGTTTTTTGTTTTCTTTCCACATTTATATTCGCTTGTTGTGCTTTTGGAGGTGAGAGGGGGATGTCAACACTGAAAGGAAAGAAAAGCTTGGGAAATAAGCTAATAAGCTAATCTGCATATTCTTGGCCTCAGAGAATTGGCTGCAGATCTCCAACTTGCTGAATTTATGGATAAATTTCTGCATGAGTTATTGACTTTGCATTCTGATTGAGCATATTGCTTGATATTGAGCATGCTTATTGTGTTCCTGGTTCTACATGAGCTTCTAGAGCAGGGCCAGTTATCGTTCAATTTCTACAGGCCTCCACTAAAGAATATCTGCAGTGCAGCGAGAGAGAGGGAGGAGAGCTCCAGCGAGGGCCAGCCAATGACCAGATTATGCTCTTTGCTGGTTATACTAAAGAAATCACTAGTAGAAGAAAATTTACCAAGGCAAGAAATTTGGCAAAGCAAATTAATTTGCAATACCACATCAGATATCCCGCCACATGTTTCATTTTCTTTGAAGGCCAGATGAAGAAGTTTTTAAGTTCTGATGCTGCAGAATCATTTCTCACTGGCATTAAAATTAAAACTAAGGATTTGTCTTCTTCAGCTCCAGAATTTGGAGTTCAGCCTCTTTCTTTTTTCTATAGTTGCTTATCAGCATCTTCATGTTTTGTTTTGGTTTCGCATTGGCGTCTACTGATATCAAGTCTAGGCAACATGCCAGACCTAATTGTATTGCATTCCATCGCTTCTTTCCCTTTTTTCCTTCTCCCCTTTTCTTTTTCTATTCTTCCCCCCCTCCTTTTTTCTTTTTTCTTTTTGCATATGTATAACCGTAACCATGTATAGTATATATAATTTGTGTTCTTGAGTGTGTCTATTTACATATTTTGATTAAACACATGTTATACATAACTATCACATTAAACTTAGTTTAATAAGGGTGTGTGTGTGTGTATGTGTCCGTATGTATATTCAGATAAAATATTACTTAAAATACCTGTTTGTTTTTTATTCTTTTTTATCTTTATTATTATTTCTTGCTGGTTAAATTTGCTTGTTTTTAATTTTGCTCTGTGTATGTATTAGGTAAGCAGGAGGGGCCTAGCTGAGTACTACAATTGCACATCGGTCCAAATGGAAGGCAAAAGTCTTTATTTGTTGTTTTTGTTTTTGTTAAGGTTTTTTGTTTTTGTTTATTAGGGAGGTTGGCACCTTTTTTGGTATCAGATAAAAGATGGGGACACAAATTAGAGTATTTGATTTTATTTTGGTTTTTTAATTTTCAATTATTGTTTATATTTTTGAATAATTTTATTTTTTTCTCAGTTTCTATGCAATAAGAACTATTCTGATGCTGTCTGAAATCATTAGTCCTAAATGTAAACTAAGGATGTATTTGTTATACCACTTACATTATATAAATTTAGTTATTTTTTGTAAATTTGGAAAAATGTGTTTGGGGCTTGGGCAGAGGGGCAAATAATTTGTTTTCACTTTTTCAATGCTTAACGTTATTTCATGGAATGTCAAGGGGCTGCAAAATGTAAACAAACAGAAATGAGTTCTTACTAAGTTAAAAGAGCTTAATGTTGACATGGCTTTTTTACAAGAAACTCATTTGATGGCTGCAGTTTGACAGATGTTGCGAAAGGACTGGGTTAGTGAGGCTTATGTAACAGATACTTTAACACGATGTAAAGGGGTTTTGATTTAATACATAAGCTACTTTCTATTTTAGTTCAACAGGTGATTACTGATACTGAGAGGGTTTTTTTTATTCTGGTAGGGAAGTATATGGGTAATTAATTGCTATGATCAATGTATATGGGCCAAATATTGATTCTCCAGTTATGTTCCATGATTGTTTTGCTAAACTGATTGATATTGCTTATGATTATTTGAGTGTGGGTGGGGACTTTAATGAGGTCTTAGATCCTTAGTTATATCAATGTACACCTTCTCCTAAGACCCAATTGGCTGTGAGACTGGCACTCCAGGCTTATTTGATGGAATATGGTTTAATTGATGCTTGGATAATTTTACATCCTGCAGTCAGAAAGTATACTTTTATTTCACCGGTTCACCATAACTGGTTTAGATTAGACTATTTTTTTGATTTCTACATCTTTAGTATGTCAAATTAAAGATTGCAAGTTTGATACATTGGTAGTGTCAGATCATGCCCCAGTATGTTTGGAACTGCAATTTCCTGACACTCCTAGAGCCCCCAGACTTTAGCGTTTTAATGTTTCGCTTCTTGATGATGATAAGTTTAAAACTCAGATGTTAGCTGAACTAACAGAGTATTTTAATACTAATGAGGGTATGGCAGCTTAATGTGCCATTGAGTGGGAAGCCAGTAAAGCTTTTATAAGGGGCTGAATTATTTCTTATGCTTCTTATTAAAAACCCCCCTCAACAGACGTTTTTAAACAAGAAGCTGAAAGCTCTTATAACTCAGTTTGCCACTTCCCCTACAGCACAACTTCTTCAGGAGCTGCAGAATACTACGCATGAACTGAATAATATTCTTTCACAGCATGCAGAATTTGCTCTGACCTGTCTATGACAGAAATATTGAGAAAATGGTGAACATCCTAGTAAGATTCTTGCACACCATCTTAAACAGCATCAACATCAAAATGTTGTTTCAGCTATCAAAGATGAAAGTGGCAGAGTATATACTTCTCCGACAGACATAAACTCACAATTTTTAAAATTTTATTCTGATCTTTATAGTACCGGTAACAAGATACCAGAGCAAGATATGGAAGCTTTTTGTTCTCAGTTCAATTTCCCATGTTTAGATTCTTCACAACAACAGCTTCTTTTAGCTCCTCTGCATTAGAGGAAATTATGAATGTAATATTGAAAATGAATACTGGGAAATCACCCAGTTGAATGGTATAAAACATTTTCCAGTTTTTTCACCCCAACATTGTATAGCCTTATAACCACATTTTTGAGATGGCCTTTCTTTCTTCATCATTAAATGACACTTATATTACTGTGATTCCTAAGCCAGGCAAGGATCATAGTTATTGTGCTAACTATCAACCAATATCATTAATTAATGTAGATATCAGAATATTAACAGCAATCTTGGCCGATAGATTGCAACAAGTTATGGCCGCATTGGTTAGACCGGACCACGTGGGATTTATTAAAAATAGACAGGGGGCTGATAATCTTAGATTAGTTGTTGATCTAGTTGCTTTAAATGCTGAAAGAACTGACCAGCAGCCATCGTTTCCTTGGATGCAGAAAAGGCCTTTGACAAAAAAAAATGGAAATTTATTTTTACTACATTGACTAATTTTGGTTTCCCTATAGAATTTTTGAAATAGGGTTAAAATCTTATACTCGGCTCCAAGAGCGAGAGCAATGACTAATGGTTTATTTTTGGCTTTTCTTTTTTTTTTTACTTTGGTGGGGTACCAGACAAGGTTGTCCACTTTCCCCATTGATATTCAATTTATGTTTTGAACCCCTGGAGTGTGCTATTAGACAAAATAGTAGTATTCATGGATTTGTCCATTTTTGTTTAGAAATTAAAATTAGCCTTTACGCTGATGATCTTTTGTTGTTTATCTCGAAACTCCAGTGGTCAGTTCCAGTTTTGATGAAATTGATTAATATTTTTGATGAATTGTCTGGCTATTCAATTAATTGGTCAAAGTTGGAATTAATGCTGATTGGAGATAGGGTATAAGCCAACTGGCAATTTCGATGGTGCCCAAAGTCTATTACTTACGTGGGAGTAATTATCCTTACAGATATATCTCAAATGATTAGGTTAAATGTAAATAAGTTGATTAATGATATACGTAGATAGATGGGCATCTTTAAAGTTGAGTTTATGGGGTAAGGTTAATACACTTAAGATGAATACTACACCTCAAATTATTTATGTTATACGTGGGATCCCTATACTAATACCTGACAAATATTTCCAAAAACTTAATGCTTTGTTTTGTAAATTATTTTGGGGTTCCTTTCCACCAAGAATATCTTTGAAAAGGATACAACTTCCAATTAATGAAGGCGGGTTCAGTTTTCTGGATTTAGCTACATACCATCGTGCTTATTTGCTGACCTGTGCTAAATTTTGGTCTTTTCCCCTCAGATTTGATTTTCCACCTTGGTCAGTGTTGGAACCTTCTTGTCTGGAACCTCTCTTTAAATGGATGGCATTTTAGGTTCTCGGCATATATTATTAAGGCAGACAGAGCTCCTCCCACAATCTTGGCAGTCAGACATGTGTGGCATATAATGTCACACCAATTACAGTTTGACCATTTTCCCTTGCCAAATTGACTTTATGGGGAAATCCAGGTTTAAGTATTGGAAAGAAAATGTTTTTATGGCAGACCTGGACAGATAAAAGGATCTTTATCCTGGATCAATTAGTGGGTGTTGATGATGAGTTTTTGCTATTTTCAACTTTGTGAGATAAATTTGGTTTGCCTGCTACAGCAGAATGGCAGTATTTGCAATTGAAACATTTGTTAGTATCTAGATTCAGTCCTGCTGCTTTTACTGCTTCAGAGTAGGGATGTCAGAGAATTCCATGACGGATCTCAGTGAGGCCGAATGCCAGTGCATTCGGACCCCGAAATCTGTCGCAGAATGAAGCCCCTGCCCCCCTAATCCATGAAAGGTGCGTGGGACGAAGTCCCCGCTGCCCCCAACCCACAAAAGGCACACGAAATGGAGCACTTACCTGCTCCCGTCCATGCTGCTTTGCGAATGGCGGCCGTCCTGCGGCCGCCATTCGCTTCCTCCTCTTCATAGCCGTGATAGGCTACGTAAATACTTACATAGCCTATCATGGCTAATGCAGGGATGCCATTTGTGTCCCTGTGGAGGCCGTGATAAGCTATGTAAGTATTTACGTAGCCTATCATGGCAGGGGGGGAAAAAAACAGCGTACACAAATGGCGGCAGCTACCGCCATTTGCGTACACTGGGGTTTTCCCCCCCTGCTGAGATAGGCTATGTAAATATTTACGTAGCCTATCACGGCTAAATACAGGTATGCAAATGGTGGAGGCTACAACAGCCGCCATTTGCATCCCTGCAGGGCTGCCCAGTGGCCGGATGTCCGGCTGCGGGCGGCTGGAGCTGGCCGGCGGCTCTGCAGCTTGGCCAGCCGGGCAGGATTCTGGGGGGGAGGACCGGATCGCCTCCCCCCCCGTCGAGGATTCCAGGGGGATGGAGCGTCTCCCCCCCACCGTGGAAACAGAATGGAATGGAAGGTAAGTGTTCCGTCCATCCCTACTTCAGAGTCTCCTTCGTTATTGGAAATAACTTATTGAGGCTGACCAGATATATCAACCTACTATTCATGTGTATAAATACTTATTATAAATGAACAAATATGATACATGCAGTTTACAGCAGGAATTGGAATGTCCTGTGTTGTTTAATCAATGGACTGTCGTTTTGGCTTCTGTATCAGATATTCCTATGGATCTTTGGTTATGCCTTATTCAGCAAAAACTTCTGTTTTGTGTCTATTGGACACCACAACATCTCTTTAATAAAGGTTTGTCAAATTCAGCTAATTGTTGGAGGTGTAATATAGTCAATGCTTCTCTTATTCATATGTTTTGGAAATGCCCAGTAGTAGCCTCCTTTTGGTAGGAAGTTATTATACGGATAAATTTTGTATTGGAAAGCTCTTTGATATTTAGTGACATAAATGTTCTCTTAAATTACTTACCTGTTTTTTGGAATGTGGCACATGGTCAATGTGAATGGATCTTTCGTGCCCTTGTGGTTGCAGCTCATGCACCACAATGGAGAGAACAGCTCTAATAGTGCCCAATAACAGTCTTCAGACACATGTAGGAAGAAAGACAGACTATGAAGCACATGGTCTTCGATGTCTATATACAAATGCCCAGAGTATGGGAAACAAACAGAACGAACTTGAACTCTTAATACAAGAGGGAAATTATGACTTGATAGGTATAACTGAGACTTGGTGGGATGACTCTCATGACTGGAAACAGCAATTGAAGGATATAACTTGTTCAAAAAGAACAGGAGGAACAGAAAGGGAGGTGGGGTTGCACTGTATGTGAAAAATACAGAAATACAGGAGGATGAGCTTGGTAGCCCCATCGAGAGCATCTGGATCAAAATAAATGGAGCAAAGAATAAAAGGAACCTGGTGGTCGGAGTCTACTACTGGCCACCCAATCAAGGAGAAGACGAGGATGAAACTTTTCAAAAGCAAATAGCCAATGGTTGAATGAGTTCAAATCTCCAGGGCCAGATGAACTACATCCCAGAGTAATAAAGGAACTGGCAGAAGAACTCTCAGAACCACTGTCTATTCTGTTTGAGAAATCATGGAGGATGGGTGAAGTGCCAGATGACTGGAGGAGGGCTAATGTTGTCCCTATCTTCAAAAAGGATAAAAAGGAGGAACCTGGGGACTACAGACCAGTCAGTCTGACATTAATCCCTGGGAAAATTATGGAGCAGATGATAAAGCAATCCATCTGTAAGCACCTTGAAAACAATGCAGTGATTACTCGAAGCCAACATGGATTTGTCAAGAACAAATCCTGCCAGACAAATCTGATCTCATTTTTTGATCAAGTAACCTCCCTTGTGGACTGTGGGAATGCTGTGGGAGCCACAATGTGATGTGACTGCAAAAAAGGCAAATGCTATTTGGGGCTGCATTCATAGACGCATAGCTTCCAAATCCCGGGAAGTACTAGTTCCCCTCTACTCAGCACTGGTTAGGCCTCATCTGGAGTACTGTGTCCAGTTCTGGGCACCACATGTGGGAAGTCATATACCTCGACTTCAGCCAAGCTTTTGACAAAGTGCCCCATGATATCCTGATGTACAAACTAGCTCAAAGTGGGCTAGATGACACAACAATCAGGTGGATCCACAGTTGGCTACAGAATCGGACTCAAAGAGTGCTTATCAATGGGACCTTCTCAAACTGGGGAGAGTTAATGAGTGGGATACCACAGGGCTCAGTCCTGGGCCCAGTGCTCTTCAACATTTGTATTAATGATTTGGAGGAGGAGGTGCAGGGAATGCTGATCAAATTTGCAGATGACACAAAATTGTGCGGGATAGCTAATACTTTGGAAGACAGAAACAAAATTCAAAGTGATCTGGATAGACTGAAGCGCTGGGCAGAAAACAACAGAATGACATTTAATAGGGATAAATGCCAAGTTCTGCACCTAGGAAAAAGAAACCAAAGGCACAGTTACAAGATGGGGGATACGTGGCTCAACAACACTACAAGTGAGAAGGATCTTGGAATTGTTCTGAATATGAGCAAACAAGCTGAATATGAGCCAACAATGTGATGTGGCTGCAAAAAAGGCAAATGCTATTTGGGGCTGCATTCATAGAAGCATAGCTTCCAAATCCCGGGAAGTACTAGTTCCCCTCTACTCAGCACTGGTTAGGCCTCATCTTGAGTACTGTGTCCAGTTCTGGGCACCACATTTTAAGAAGGATGCAAACAAACTGGAGATGGTTCAGAGGAGGGCAACAAAGATGATCAGGGGACTGGAAACAAAGCCCTGTGAGGACAGACTGAAAGTAGTGGGCATGTTTAGCCTTGAGAAGAGAAGACTGAGGGGAGATATGATAGTGCTCTTCAAGTGCTTGAAAAGTTGTCACAGAGAGGAAGGCCAGGATCTCTTTTCGATGATCCCAGGGTGCAGGACACAGAATAATGGGCTCAAGTGACAGGAAGCCAGATTCCAGCTGAACATCAGGGAAAACTTCCTGACTGTTAGAGCAATATGCCAATGGAACCAATTACCTAGGGAGGTGGGGGACTCTCCCATACTGGAGGTGTTCAAGACGAGGCTGGACAGCCATCTGTCAGGGATGCTCTGACTTGGATTCTTGCACTGAGCAGGGGGTTGGACTCGATGGCCTTGTAGGCCCTACTATTCTATGATTCTATTATTCTATGAAAAGACTCATATTACGAGACTGGAATGATAAAAGCTCACTGCCTATAATGCAATGGACTGAAGACTTAACAACACTAGCAACATTTGAAAGAGTGGTATATAGGCATAACTTGCAAATAGACACATTTGGATATCTTATCGGCTTTTACTGAAGTTTATGTATAACCATGCTTTTCTCTCTTTCTGTCCTTAGAATATTATAATAGTTGAAACTGAGGATTTTAGAATATGCTGTTGCATTGTTTAATTTGGGTTTTTTTCATGTTTTATGTTCAGTTTGTTTGGCTAAAATTCACAATTAAAAATTGATTAAAAAATAAAGGCTGAGGAAAGAAGGAACTCTCTACCTGTGATCTAAACTTCTAAAGCAGCCTTCTCCAAGCTGGAGTCTTCCAGATGTGCTGGACTACAACTCCCGCAATTCCCAGCCAGCCTGGAAGGCACCAAGTTGGGGAAGGCTGTTCTAAAGCAAATAGGCCCAACTTCTTAAGCCTGAGGCTGGGAAGTGGGGAAGCCAAGGGATATTTGTGTGTTTGTAAAATCTTGCCAGCAAATAGTGCTCAAGGTGACTAACAGCAGCAATAGAAATTCAATAAGTCTATAATACCCACTGAGGCAGAAGTAAGCCTCATTGAAATCGCGGGGCTTACCCCTGAGTTGACATATCTAGAACTGAGGTGTAAGGCTGCAATACTATATACACTTACCTGGGACTAGGAGTAAATTCCATTGAATTCAATGGGGCTTACTTCTGAGTAGATATGTATAGGACTGTATTGTAGAACAGCAATAAAATACAAAGTGGAAAGTATAAAAATAAGACAGGTAAAATATCAATAAAAACAACCATTTAAAACCAATGACAACATATTTACAAATGTTTACAAGCTGGCTTATAAGCTAAGGGCCTTTCTGAATAAAAATGTACTTTTCTGCCAGTGGAAGGTCTTCAGAAAAGGAGCTAGGTGGGCCTCCAATGGGAACGGGTCCCAGAGCCTGGGGGGAAATCTTGCACCCAGCTGCATGGGCTCCGGTTTAACAACAGCAATTTAAAATTGGGGCAAATATTAATCACATATTACCAGCTAGTGCTACCAGTCAAAAAAAAAAACAATTTGGTAGCTAGTGCTACCAGATGTGACAGTTAGTGCTACGAGTTAAATTATTTTCTTCTTGTACAAACATTACTTGCAGACATCCCAGATACTGCATATTTTTGTAGCAGTTTAAGGGAAAAGAGTTACTCATTTCCCCAGGAGGTACCACAGGATGGGGCAGCCCAGAACTAGAAGTAGGCTGGCAAGGGGCAGCCTGAATCATCTTGTGGGGCACATCTAACTTCTAACTATTGGGCTGCTAGTTGTCCTTCAAATTACCATATATTTAATATTATTAGTAATGCCGCCAAATTTTGTAATTTGTTGGCTCGTTGGTCGAAACTTGTGTATTTGCAATGCTCACTTTCATAGCAAGCCTGGGTCACTGCCTTATGAATTCGCTACTGATTTGGAATTAATTGTGAGCATTGGAGCATTCACAGTCCAAACTAAACTGAACCCTTTCCACACATGTGCTGTGTTGGTTGGTTTAACCTTTTTCTTTCTTAAGGAAATGTGATGATATCACTTTAACCCTTAAGTGAAAGGACCTTTTTCTCATTTGCTAACCAAATGTGTACTTTAGTGGGTGCTGGTGGGTGGCACTGGAGACTATTAGAGGGATACTGGAAAGGGAATCCAAGTAGGAGTGGCATGGTGCAGGGTGGCATGGGTGGCTGGCATGGTGGCGTGCAGGGCTTTGGTAGATGTCATTTGTTGCTTAATTGGACATTAACTAAACTTTCTGGATCAAAATATGTTACTGGGAGGGGGGCACTGGAAATGATAATAAACTCATGGAAGATGCAGCAACAGTTAAGGTGAGCTGAACCCCCCCCCCCATTACTTTCTGATAAACAAAAGAGTTTGATTTGATTATCAGTTAGGGCAGGTGAAAACAACCAATCAGGAAGGTGTACAATACATGGTAATACATGACATCATGATACGTTAAGCAATCCCATACTACAGCTCCCAAGATGCAGTTTGATATTGCACAAGCACAAAAACTCATATATACACAGAATGAGATCTTGAATTAAAGGAGAACTGTCATCTGAGATTATACAGATGAAATCATCACTTTCTGAGGAAATAACAAATTTATTTGGGCTAAGTTTACCCATCTCCTCCTCCTCCTCCTCTTCTTCATTATTATTGTAACTAGTCGTGAATATGAGCAACCTAGGGACATCCTACAGATTATTATATTAGCTACTGACAACTTAAACATGTGACTTGGCAAGCTTCCTTGCAGCCATTGGGCTGGATCCAGGATCTACCAATTTTTGGAGATCCCCTCTCCCAGACACCACACCTCACCCCATTCAGCAGGGTCTCCTGACTCCCTGTGTTGCATTTCAGGGGCTGGAGGGTCTGTCAAGGGAAGGAGGGACAGGGAGGTCCGCTTCCACGAGTGCAGTTGATCCAGCATAAATCTGGATCAACTGTCTTGGTACAACAGTAGTAGACTTCTCCAGCCTAAATGTTAATTTGCTCACACAGGAAACCTTGAGCTGTTGCCAAAGCTGCATTTGTTTCATTACCATCAGGAAATGAACCATCTCATGACGTAATTATATACCAGTAATGGCGATCACTAATAATCACTTTCTGTATGAGTGTGATTAATTAGGAAAATACTACCAACAGAGAAATCAGTAACATTCAAATGGAAGTTTTATTTGTAGATGTTAAAGCCTTTAATACATCAGTGTTTTGTATTTTTGTATCATTTGTGGTTTTCTGAAAGGTTTATAATATTAAAGAATTAAAAAACTAGTGAGATTTCATGTTTAAAGGTAGGCAGCCCTGTATCATGCAATGGTGTGTGTGTCTAGTTGGAGGAGTCTATGACTTTGTCATGAAGAAAAACTGAAATGTCTTTACTTTCTTGCAATACAGCCTGAACCAAAAGTTTTTGAAAATTAAAGGAAAGATTTCTAGACTCAAAGAGACTTGTACCATCCCCCTTTGAAGATTAATGTCTGGTATTAAGACATAATCTACAGCTCTTGCTGAACAGAGTTGCCTCTGAAGCTCTCAGTTGTCTCCACAGCAAATGCCTTTTGCAGGATCTAAGTGCCATGTTGTCTAGACACTTTCTACCAAGTGTTTGGCCCATTTTCAGCTCAGTAATATATTTCTATCAAGGGTGCAAACATAGTTGCCTCTGATAACTCAAAGTGTTCCCGTTAATAATGCATTCATGGTTGTGTGTTCCCAATGCACTCGGAGTACTGTCTCTTGAATTGCAGTTTCTGTGTTTGTATCTCTGTCAGTCTTCATTTCAGTAGGTAAATTTCAAAGAATTACACTCCTTAGAATCTGGAAAGGGAGCTCTTGGCTTTTTTTGTACCTGGTTTCTCCTGTTGGACAGCCATTTATCAACAGTTCTTTCCCATGTAACACTTGGGACAACACTTAAATTCATCTACGCATTAGCCATGCCCCTAAATCAAGCTAAGCCTTGAAATCAGTTGAAATAAACTAGCCAGATTTTTTCAAGAGCTACTCCTAAGAGCTTCAGGGGGAATAATCCTGCAAAGACTTGCAGCAACCAGCCCTGGAAGACAGATTCTGACCATTATAGTTTTGCTTCCAAGGAAAGATAGTAGTAAAGTAACTATTCTTCACCAGTTGGACTCTTGAATTGTAACAAAACAGGTCTTTAGAATATTCTTTCAGGGTATCCTTTTCAGTCACCTTGAATGGGACTCAAAAAGGATTTCCTTGAGTTCCAATAAGAAACCTAGATCATGCTAAAAACTATAGTTAGCTATGTAAAAGGTATCTTTGGAAGCTTCAGCTCATATTAGTCTGAGCAAAAAAATGCTTGTTTGTTTGTTTGTTTGTTTGTTTGTTTAGAATCCTGGCTTTGTGCCAAAACATGGCACTCAAGGTGGCTAAAAGTAAAATCCAGATTAAAAACTAAATCTTAACATAAATATAAAAACAAATAACACAAAAACATAACAAAAAAGAACAAGCAGCACTAATCTTTCAGCAATAGACCAGCACACATGTCAAAAACCCACCTGAATAAAAACATCTTTGCCTACTGGTGGAAGGACAGCAGCGGAGGAGCCAACCTAATCTCCCTCAAGAGGGAGGTCCAGAGCCTGGGAGCAGCCACCAAGAAGGCCCTCTCCCATCTCTCCATCAAAAGTGCCTCTAATGGTGCCAGTACTGAGAGAAGGGCCTCCCCCAAAGAACTTAAAACCTGGGCAGGCTCATGTGGGAGAAGGCGGTCTTTCAGGTAGCCTGGTCCCAAGCCACATATGGCTTTATAGGTAATAACCAACATGTTGAATTCTGCCTGGAAACAGACCAGTAGCCAGTGAAGCTGTTTTAACAAGGGAGTCCTGCATGCACCCTGTAACCAGCCCTGGCCAACGGTTTGGCCACAGCATTCTGAACCAGCTGAAGTTTCTGGAGAGTTTTCAAAGGCAGCCCCATCATGTAGAGTGTGTTACAGTAGTCCAAACAGGATGTGACTAAGGCATGCATGGCCGTGGTCAGATCAGAAATCTCTAGGAATGGGCAAAGTTGGTACACTCGTTTCAGCTGTGTAAATGCACTCCTGGCCACTGCCGAGACCTGGGCATCCAGGTTCAGGGCTTGAATCAAGGAGTGCATACGAAGTGCCAGTCTGAGTCTTCAGGGAAAGTATAACCCCATCCAGCACATACTGAATCCCCATTCCCTAATCTAATTTTCAACTAATAAGGAGTACCTCTGTCTTGTCTGGATTAAGCTTCAATTTGTTCATCCTTGTCCAGTCCATTACGGACATCAGGCACTGTTAGAACTAGAACAGCTTCCTTGGATTTAGATGGAAAAGAGAGATAGGGTTGGATGACATCAGCATACTGGTGGCACCAAACCACAAAACTCCAGACAACCTCTTCCAGCACTCGCATGTATGTATTGAATAGCATGGCGTAAGACTGATCTCTGAGGGACTCCACAGGCCAATGGCCATGGTGTCAAACTGGAATCCCCCCAACACCACCTTCTGAAACCATCCTTCAAAGGAGGGCCAGAGCCACCATAGAACAGCGCTTCCCAGTCCCATCACAGACAGATGTCTCAAAAGGATACCATGGCCAATGATTTTGAAAGCCACCAAGAGATCCAGTAGACCCAACAGGAAGACACTCACTGTGTTTTTGCCTGCCAGTGCAAGTTTATTAGAGAAGAACCTAGACTGACTATACCTTGGCAAGAAGCTACAGAGCCTAGGAGCACCCAGTTGCTTAGCCTCTGGTTCAACAACAGAAATTTAAGATTAGGCCAAATATTCATCACATATTGCCTGTTGATTTGTCAGCTAGCATGCTACCAATCAAATTATTTTATTTTCGTACAGAAATTACTTAAGACACATGTTACTTAATTACTTAAGTATGTTTGTACCTGTTATAAGCAAAAAGAGCTACTCATTTTTCCCAGGGGGAACCACAGGATGGGGCAGCCTAGAACTGGAAGTAGGTTCTGGGTCGGGGGGAGCAGCCTAAATCATCTTGTAGACCACATCAAACCATTGGGCTGCTGGTTGTATGTTTGAAAAGCATAACTTCAATCACAATAGAATCCATATAGGTAATGGCAAAGAAGAAAATACACCACCACTTATAGCTCGATAAGGACAAAGAGGGCCCTAGACTGCACTTATATTCTACAGGGAAGTAGGTCGAGGTTTATAAAACACACGTTGTGATCAAATGTGTGAAGATTATTGCACTTTTTAGAAGTACTGCATCATGTTTGAGCCTCTTTCCTATTCAGTAACTCCAAGCAAAAAAGAAGATGAACCTTTTGAGTCGTTAGTAATAGACCTTCAAGTACTCTTCAGAAGTGTTTTCTTATACATGAAGATTCAGTAGAGCACCATTACTTAATCTTGAAAAACAGGAGAGCTGCTTTGTCAGGGAATAGAGAGATGGACACATATGCGTGCACATACACACAGACACATCACAAGGGGACACTTTTGCATCAAGCTGTGATAATTGTATCAGCGGGTCATTACTGTTTAACAGCTCAGGCTATTGTGCATGGTACAGCAATGAAAGCATGGTGATGTCCATTCTTAATAATATACTCTGACAGGGCATGCATTTTCATCAGGTAGAAGGGGAAAGGGGCTTCTTTTCTTTTCTTTTCTTTTCTTTTCTTTCTTTCTTTCAAGTTGCTTATGGTTTTTTTTTAAAAAGAGTAAAAGCAACCTAGAAGAAATGATTGCATAAATACATGTATGTAGGATTTTCTTTGTGTATTTGCTTAATTTATGGTCCACATTTTGGTCTGGCAGAATGGCCGTCCTTGCCAAAACTAGAACATTTACCACTTCTCTTAAGATGTGCTTGAGAACTATAACTCATAATCTACAAAACTAAAGGCACCTTGCTTTGCAACAGACCAAGGGCACATCTAGACATGCCTTGTACTCCGGGGCCAGTGTGAGTGGAGGTCCTTTTGATTAGATGACACAGTTGCCAGTGCCACCTCACAGTCTTCTGTGGTTTCCGCCTGGAAAATGCAGATTTCCAAGGTGTAGTTTTCCTCCAAATTTTTCTGCTGCGGTGGCTTCACGGTGGCGGGGTGCGCTGTCTAACCATCCCTAGGGGTGAGAGGATGGTTTGCAGTGGGTGTGGAGTGGGCGGTGAGTGACAGTGTGACGCGTTTTTCCTCCTCCCCTCTCTTCCCTCTCTCTCTTCCCAGTCACTTCCCATCCTGCCCGCAGTTGCGATGGGAGAGGGGATGGGAGAGGGAAGCAGCGCTTTGTGCTGCCGCCGCTGAGAGCAAATGCACCCCTCTTTGCCGGGGCTCTGCTCGGCACAGAGGGATGCAGCTGCGATGGGAGAGGGAAACAGAGCTTCATGCCACCACAAGCAACGGCGTCCCTCTCTGCCGGGTGCCGTTGCTCGTGGTGGTGGCGACAGCGCTCACCGTGCTCCTGCACTGCAACAAAACTGCACAGTAACTAGCCCCCATATATCTAAGTTGGCGAGCATCCGCAGCACAGGAGCTGTGCAGTTCCAACGATGCAGCAGACCCAGTCGGCACCATGTAGATGGGGCCCAAGCCAATTTGAGATGTCCTAGAGTTGGAGGAAGAATTGCACGTTATGAGAAACAAGAAGATGACACTGAAAATGGCAACTCCATGTGTAGTTCTCCCTTTCTTTCCTGTCAATCAAATGTCTACATCAAGGGCATTTTATTTTTCCTGTGGTCGATGCAGAAACAAACTGGAATAGCAGGTTTCTCTTGGGCAAGGGAATGCCTTGATATGAGTGGGCTTATTTATCTTGCACTTTAGGAATATGAAATAAAATGCGATTGCCTCAAGAGAACACACCACGGCAGGGGTACTGAACCTTTTTCTGGCCCTGGGGCAACTCCAGGGCCAATTCCAGTAGTGAACAGAGAAGGTAGAGCTGAGGGCATGGGGTAGGGCCAAGAACAGAATAATGTATCCCCTTCCTATCACCTCCCACAACATACCAAGTAACATCAAAATGGTACTATATGTTGGGTCCACATTTGTCTTGCATTTGAATGAAGCAGGGATCAATAGAAGAAACTTTCAGAAGTGCTTCAACCACTGTGGAAACATCTGAAGATTTACACTGTTCCCATTTGCACAGATGAAAAGATTTCTTTTTAATGGCCAGATGGAAAGAATTAATCATCAGAGTAAGGAAAGAGAAGTGAGACTTCAAAAAAGGATCAACACTGGGGAAGCTAAATAGTTAACACATACTGCAACATACAAAGGCCTGAATTGAACTACCTGATATATCAAGTTAGAAGCCACTATGGAGAGACAGGCCTACTTAGATGAAATGATCACTCCTATTGGCTCTGCATGTCTCCTCCAGTGAGAGTGCAAGAAAGAATTCCCAGTGAAGTAAGGATGAGATGACATGGGAGCACCATGCATCAACATCATTTCTGCCTCCTTGCAGAGTCATTCTGCAATACTCTGATAAGCCTGGTTCTTAAATTGCATCAGTTTATATTGCAAACAGGAGCACATTCAGCATGGAATGGTACACATCTTGGGTTGGGCGAGTCACATTCATCACTGCAGAGCTCATCCAAAGGTGATACATCAGTTGTTGTTTTTATTTCTTGCAAGAAAGCCTCTTGTTTTTAAGCAAATTGATACTGTCAGAGAAAGTAGTACCTTATTCTGAGAGCTATCCAAGAAGAAAGCAGAAAATATTACTGATTTCAACAGAGAAGGTATTTGTTCCTAATATGGAACTTTAGCAGAACACTTGAGAAGAAATGACACCTCTGTAACATGTAGGGATGTACGAATCCTACTCATTCTTCCGTTCCGGGACATTGGCAGTGGGGGGGAGGCACCCTGTCCCTCCCCCTGGAATCCTCCCCAGACTTGCTCCGCGGCGACTTCAGAGAGCCGCCGGCCACGGCTGGCCATGGCCGGAGTTCCAGCCATGGCCGGGCTACTGCGGCCGCAAATGGCGGCTGTCATAGCAAATGGCAGCTGTCGACCTTTGCATGCTTGCAGTCAGCCATGATAGGCTATGTTAGTATTTACGTAGCCTATCACGGCAAAGAGCAGGGACACAAATGGCAGCCACTGTGCCATTTGCGCCCCTGCTCTTTGCCCTGATAGGGTACATAAGTATTTACGTAGCCTATCACGGTAAAGGCAGCCACGCAAATGGCCGCTACATGGCCGCCTTTACCGTGATAGGCTACGTAAATACTTACATAGCCAATCATGGCAAACAGCAGGAGCGCAAATGTCATAGCGGCCACCATTTGCATGCTTGCAGTCAGCCGTGATAGGCTATGTTAGTATTTACGTAGCCTATCACGGCAAAGAGCAGGGACACAAATGGTGGCCGCTATGCCATTTGCGCCCCTGCTCTTTGCCCTGATAGGCTATGTAAGTATTTACGCACCCTATCACGGTAAAGGCAGCCATGCAAATGGCCACTAAGTGGCTGCCTTTAGTCTGATAGGCTACGTAAATACTTACGTAGCCAATCACGGCAAAGAGCAGGGGTGCAAATGGCGTAGCGGCCGCCATTTGCGTCCCTGCTCTTTGTCATGATAGACTACGTAAATACTTACGTAGCCTATCAGAGCTGACTGCAAGGACACAAATGGCAGCCTCTACGACGGCCGCCGTTTGCGGCCGCTAGGGGTGGACGAAAGTGACTTACCTGTCCTC
This sequence comes from Heloderma suspectum, assembly GCF_057233095.1. NCBI lineage: Eukaryota > Metazoa > Chordata > Lepidosauria > Squamata > Helodermatidae > Heloderma > Heloderma suspectum. The sequence continues at coordinate 95,898,007 of NC_139459.1, read as the reverse complement.
GAAGGTTGTTCGCGGTGGGGGGGAGGCACTTCGCTGCTCCCCCCGCGAAGTTCAGGCCGGGGGGGGAGGCTTCCTGCCTCGCCCGGCCGAAATTCAGGCCGGGGAGGAGGCGCCTCGCCTCGCCCGGCCACGAACTCCAAAGTTTAAAAAAAAAAAAAAACGCCCCCGTGATAGGCTACATGATGATTAACGTAGCCTATCACGGCTAGATCTGCAAAGTCAGCCGTGATAGGCTACGTTAATCGTCACGTAGCCTATCACGGGTGACTTTAAAAAAAAAAAAGCGTACGCAAATGGCGGCCCCCATAGGGAGCCTCCATTCACGTTCCTTATTTGGTCGCTGTAGTCTACGTAAATCTTTACGTAGACTACAGCGACCAAATAAGGAACGGGAATGGCAGCTTCGGCCGCCATTATCCGTACGCGCTTTTTTTTTTTTAAAGTCACCCGTGATAGGCTACGTGACGATTTACGTAGCCTATCACGGCTGACTTTGCAAATCTAGCCGTGATAGGCTACGTTAATCGTCACGTAGCCTATCACGGGGGCGTTTTTGTTTTTTTTTCTTTTCTTGGAATGGCGGCGGCGGCAGCCGGTCGAAAGACCGGCTGCTGCTCCCGCCCCACACGAACACCCGCCAAACCGCCGGCCGGACCCGCCGCCGGGAGGGACATTCGCCAAACGTAAGTCCCGTCCCGGGGAGGGTGCAGGGGGCGGGGGGGTGCGGAGAATTTCTCCCCGAAACTTGTTCGGGGGGCCGAACACGTTGGCACTCGGCCTCCCGAAGTTTCGGGGAGAAATTCTCCGCCATCCCTAGCGGCCGCAGCAGCCCGGCAGCGGCCAGCCGGGAGACCACCGCTGCCATCGCTGCCACATCCACCCTCAGGTAAGCTCCGTCCCGGGGGGATTCTGTGGGGTGGCGGGGGGGAGGCCATTCTGCCACGGATTCCAGGGGGCTGTATTCTAAGGAATCTGGCCTCACTGGAGTCCGTGGCAGAATTCTCTGATATCCCTAGTAACATGCAGCCCAGTCTGTTAAAGTGTTTTACTCAAAACTTACAAATTACAGACAGCCATGTTGATGATGATGATATTGTGGACAGAGAGAGAAATGTGGGTGTGCAGCCTATTTTGCTTACTATGAGCCCTGTACCTACACAGTCCTCATGCTTTTCCTCTCTGCAACAGGGTATTCACAGGGGGTGTTCACACAACACACTAACATCTTCCACAGGGTGGCTTGTTAACCATGCAGCGTGGCTTGTTAATCACCCCAAACAACCCAGCAACAATCTATGAGTTCTCAAGGTGGCTTGTTCACAAAAGATAACAACCCAGCCTGCAGAAATGTCCTTGGTTGAGACAACACGCTAACTCATGGTTCAGCAAACAACCCATGGTTCAACAACAACCCACACTCAACTGAGTGTGGGTTAGCACATTGTGTGAACAGTGGCATTAACTTGGTAGGGATAGTACATTTTAGGGAAGAGTGTTTTAATGCCTGATGCCTTCATATTTACAATAGACTTGACATTTAACATTTTTCAAGTGGCTGATCTATGTGCCTTTTTTCTAATTGCTTTTTACTTTCTTTGTCCATCCCTGGCCAGGCTCTTTCTTCCCTCCGTGGCTTGTTTTCTCACTTGCTCACTGATTATTTTATTTTATTGATTACAGAGTTTCATTCACTTTGATATCATGACCTGTAATGAAGGAAAGATAGAAAACCTTTCAAAGAAAAGAAAAGAAAAGAAAGAAATAACATGATCTGAATTCAGATCCAGAAGCCTCTCTGTCATACGCCCATCTATATATTTTATCATTTTGTTTTATCATGTTGTGAGCTGCTTTGAAAGCCAGTTGGCTGAAAAGGGGCTCATAGCTGTTGAAAATAAACCAAATAAATACATAAAATAAGCTCAAATAGAGAAATCCTATGTCATTCCTTTTTTGTCTTTTCTCTAGTAGCCCCTTATTGGCGAATAGAGTTATCCTAGTTCTATTCTCATAAAATAGTTCTTTAAAAACAAACAAAAAACAAAGACACCCATATAGCCTTCTGTAGTCTATTGGAAGATTTGTCAGGCTCTGAGAATATCTCCATATAATTTTGATTCAACTAAAATTACAGATTATACAATTCCCCATAGGATAACAGCCTAACACCGGGGGGGGGGGGGACGATGGACAGAGAGTTGAACTCCTATGCTGAATTGTGCTCTCTCTACAGGTTCTGTCACCTTCTGTGGTGGATGAAGGATTGATTCGAACATGCATGTACATCACCCAACATCCCATCACTCAATGGCTTTGTCACTCGATAACCCATGAAAGAATGTGTGAATTGCCTCAGTTGAAATGCTTTCCATCCAAGGTAATGCAAAGTAATATGGCAGCTCTGTTTGTGATGTTTGATCTGTAACAGCTTGTTTCACACATGTTATCACTTGATGTCATAGTCTTCGAGTGCTGAGCATGCATGTGTGAATTCACCCAAAGAAAGCGGACTGGGGAATCTAAACTTTCATTTGGCCTTTATTTTTAAACAACAGCTTGAGCAATTTGGACCAGGGAATGAGTTCAATTAGTGTTGACACCCAGTTTCAAACAGGGGAGAAAAACCAGTTGCCACTGACGCTTTGGAGTTCATACCGCTCTGTCAAAATGAAAATCACTGCACATCTTCAAGTGCCATTGGCTGAGAATAATGAATTAAAGCATGATCACCCCTATCCCAGAATATCAGAGAATGGCTTTGAGAACTAATCAGCTCATCCACATGACCGTGCTCTTAGCCAAGATTTGTTATTTGACTAATCCTTATGATCCAGATGACATTCTGTTCATGTTCCAGTGCACAGCAGGTGGGAGAGTGGATTCGTTAAGCTGGGTGGGTTTATCCTTCTTTTATGTGTTCATTCAATTTTATGTTCATTTACTTACTGTACACATATGGCAGTGGAAGCTGCTAAAGTAATAACTGTTATCCTGCAAACAAGCCAGGGCAAAGAAACAGATCTCTAGTAAGATCTCTAGTCTTTCTATTGGACATTGTGTGATTGAAGGCATACTTTCTTCTGCTAGAGGCTTACACAGGGGCAAGAGAGCTTCCTTAAGCATTTAAACAGCAGTTTGTAGATCTAGCCCTGTAAAAGAAAGAAGAAAAACAAATATGGCTGCATTAAAAAAAAAATAACCACCCACCGCGGAATAATTATGATCTAAGAAGCTTAGAGAGAACCAGTATGGTGAATAATTATTATGGTTCATTGTGTATTTCTGTTGTTCTGTCATGCTTTGTTGTGTACTGTTCTGAGCATCTCAGGTTGGATCCAGGATCTGCCTTCCGCAGATGCAAGGGCTCCACTCACAGGGCATTTCTACATCAGCCTAAAAACCTGCATTTAAAATGGGGCTTTCTGCTTCTGTTTTAAGCGCAGGATCACAACGTCCCCCTTTTGCACTTGCTTCCTTTCCCTCCTCCCCTTTCCCCCTCCTTCTCCCCCTATCTGAGTCTTCCATTATCTTCCATTGATCTCACTCCTCTTCTTGCCGCTTTTCCTCTTTTTACAGAAAGAACTCAAGCAGAACACAATGGGGTAATTTGATTAGGGATGTAAAAACTCACCCTAGCTCCATTTCTCCGGGCGCTCACTGAAGCTGCGCCCCCACTTGTACCCCCTCCCCGGACCCACACTCAGGCTGCCCATGAGCTCAGCAAGTTCCCTGGGCTCACCGTGATCCCGTTCAGTGAGCGCCTGCCATTTTCACACCCTTGATTGCTACATAAAACAGGAAATTAAAAAAATGTGCATATTTAAATATGCACAGTTTGGAGCTGGGAAAGCTAAATAAGTGCAATATTAGAGGGATTATACTTCTAATATAATATTAGATTATAATATAATATTGGATACCTCTAATATTGCACTTATTTAGCTTCCCCAGCTCCAAACTGTGCATATTGAAATATGCGCAATTTTTTAGCTTCCTGTTTTATGTAGCAATCAAAGGTGCGAAAATGGTGGGCGCTCAATGAACGGGATCATGGTGAGTCCTGGAGAGAGCGAGCGGCCATGAGCGAGTGGGGGGCGAGCAAGGGCAGTGTCTCAATGGACGCAGTCCATTGAGTCATGGGCGGGGGGAACCCGATTAATTCCTGGACCCAGTCAGGCGCCCGCAACATCCCTAAATTTGATAGCTCATTATCTGCATTCTATTTTAAAATGGAACAAATGGCATTTAGTGCAGGAGATGCCTTGGTCTTGGATGATCACTGCGTCATGTAAAGAGCCCACAAACCTCCATGAAAGAGCAATCTCAATCACAGGATAAAAGCTCCGTGTGAAGGAGTCCACAAAGGTAACTCTGCCCAATTTGGGGAGATTCCCTACTTTCCCTGTACCACAGTTTACCTCATTCAGGAGGGTCCCCCACCTCCCTATATAGCATTTTCAGGGAAATGGATGTGCTGCTGTGGAGAGGAGAAGGGAGGAAAGTTTATTTCATCCAGTCCAGTTGCATGCACCTAAATCTGAATCAAACCCCATGTATATGGAACAGAGGCCCACAAGTGTTTATGAGAAATGGATAGAGTGTTGGGCTAAGACTGGGGAGACTAGGGTTCAGATTCCTACTCAGCCACCACTGGGTGATGTTGGGCCTGTCACTCAGTGTAACCTGCCTCACAGGGATGTTGTGACAATGAATGGGAGACCATGTATCCTGTCCTGAAGTCCCTGGCAGAAGGCCAAGATAAAAACATAATAAATAACAAAGAAGAATGCTTGAAAAACACAGCCATAGAACATCACTCCGATGTGAGAATTGGGGGGTGTCTCCATGAGTGATTTATGCTGTGCTGGCTGCGTTTGGAGGTCATTAGGGATACATGATGTCGTAGCCTTCCGGCAGCCACCCCAGGCTTTATCACAAAAAATAAAACCCGGATTTCCTGAGACTGCTTAAAGTCCAATTCTTTTCCTTAAGTCAGGTTCTTTGTGGTACAGTTGCTGTGTGCCCCAACCCCCGCATTGACCTCAGGTATGCTAGCCCTGCCCAGGGGTGTGCCTTTCGCTGTGACCCTAATCAAGGGGTGTTTCCCTGTCCCTGTGTTTCCTAGCACAAACCAATTAGTGCCTACTCAGAAGTAACTCCCATTGTGCTCAATGAGGCTTGTAATTAAGAAGAAGAAAAAAGCGGGGGGGGGGAGCCTGGAATGGGGGAGCCTCTCTTATTGGTTGAGTAGCCTCTGCCAGTCAGAGGACATTCACTCCACCCCCGCCACCTGAAAGTATGTTCTGTGAAGTGACTTAGAAAGGTGTGATGCACTCGCTTGTGGAGCCCTGCCCGGACCAAAACTGTCTCCTTGAAAAATGCAGGTGAGCCATTCCTTCCTTCTCCTTCTGTTGTCATGGAGACACCCTCTTGGTGTAGTATAATGGATAAGAGAAGTGAGCTGAAAGCCAGGGAGTTCCTGGTTCAAATTTCACCTGAGTGACAACCTTACACAAAACCCTAAGGCAGCCTTAGCCAAACTGGTGGTTTAAGTGAAAGCCTGCCCCAATGTGGCATCATCCAGATGTGCTGGACTGCAATTCCCATCATTCCCAGCTAGCAGGCTGGCCTATGGCATGTCGCAATCAACCTCAGAGCCACCTTTGTTGGCAACATAGGGATAATAATATTGACCTCCCTAATAGAGCTGTTGCAAGGATTCCCGAGTTAGTACAGTCATCACATTTTGAATATTTGAAATGTACTATATAAATGCTACATTTTATTATCTCTTCAAGTACCTAGGTCTGGGAAGAATCTTCAGTCAGGAAGCTTAGAATCGGACAGTTTCGGGTAGGGATGTCAGAGAATTCCACCACGGATCTCAGTGAGGCCGAATGCCAGTGCATTCGGCCCCCTGAACTCCGTGGCGGAACGGCCTGCCCCCCCGCCCCCCCACGGATCCCCCCCCAGGACGAGACTTACCTGGGGTGGATGTTCCGGGTGGTGGCGGCAGCGGCTGCGGTGACTGGTCTTCCGACTGACTGCTGCCGCCGCCGCCATTTGCAGTCTTGTCTTTTTTTTTTTTTTACAGAGACGTGATAGGCTACATAAGTTTTTACGTAGCCTATCACGTCTCTGTAAAAAAAAAAAAAGACGAAGAAAAATAAGGAACACAAATGGCGGCGGCCGTAGCCGCCACCATTTGTGTACACATTGTTTTTTTTTTTACCCAGACGTGGTAGGCTATGCAAACGTCTGGGTAAAAAAAAAAAAAAAAAAGCGTACGCAAATGGCGGCGGCTACAGTAAAAATATTTACGTAGACTAAAACGAAGAAAAATAAGGAAAGCAAATGGCAGCAGCCATAGCCGCCGCCATTTGCATACGCTTCCCCCCCCTTACCCAGAGCCCTCTGCGGCCAGAAATCCGGCTGTGGACGGCCCTGGCCTGGGCCTGGCCGGCTGCTCTGCGGAGCCGCCGCAGAGCACAGCCGGCTTTCGAGGATTCCAGGGGGGAGGACCGGATCACCTCCCCCCCCGGTGAGGATTCTGGGGGGAGGGATGGAGCGCCTCCCCCCCAGCGGAACCCGGTGGAGCCAAGTACGCGGGGTTTCGTACACCTCTAGTTTCAGGCTCCTCAGTGCCTTGTGTCCACTTCTGCCACTGCCTATTACTCTATGCCCTGAGCTTCTTTCCACAGCAGAACCCCCCCCCCCCAGCAATGGTGGACACTGGACAGCAGGAAGTACAGGGCAGGTGGAGCCCATCAGTGAAAGCCCTGATGACCTGAACTCAAACAAAAACACAAATGCTACTCCTCTCCTGCAGGTAGAACCCCTCCTCTCCCAGCACCTGGGAAATGTTGCTAGACTTATGGAAACCCATTTTGCTTCCCTCAAAATCCTGAAAATGTTGATGGCGACTGCTAGGGTGGCCATGTCCCCCCTTTTATAGAGGACAGTGCAGGGGAGGCTGGTGGATCCGATTTCGGTAGGGTGGAGATTCCATTCTGGGTTTTGGTTACAACCAGCCAGAGGTCTAAAAGAGGTATCCAAGGTGCTAAACCATATCCCCAAATGGGTCCAGCACCTTGGATAGCTCCTTCAGACCTCTGGCTGGTTGTAACTGAAACCCAGAATGGAATCTCCACCTCACTGAAATGAGATCCACCAGCCTCCTCTGGGGCAGCGTCTTCTATTTGAAGGGCTGCCAGAGGACTGTCCTCTATTCAGAAGGTGTCCTCTGAAGGGCTGTCCTCCTATCCAATTCCAGTTTAAAAATGAAGTACCTGTAAGAACTGTTGCTTATCAGCAATTGGCACGTGGGCAGCAGACTGAACAGGGAGGCACACAAATCACATGGACATGGTCTTTTGCACTGTGGTAAAATTTACTGTATTTGAGTTACAATTATAATAGTTATTTCTAAATCTGATTCTATATGTATAAATTAGCATATGCAAATTTAATGCCAATTTGTGGCCTCTTTTTTGGTGGTGCATCTCCTCATTTTTGGCAATTCCTAAGTGGTCACCCTAAGCGCTTCTGTAAAGCCAGACGTGAAAAACATATGATCCCCCAAGCAGCCCTCCAGGGACTTGATAAACGTCCTGTTTTCCCTCTGTGGCTGGGACTGGAAGAAGGTGTGTGTGTTTGGGGAGGTCCTGTCAATCACCCAAGCTCCACAAGATATGACTGGCAGGCTATGTTCAGTTTATCTTCTTAAAGCACCACAGTGGGATTGAGGTCCCCCCCCCCATAGGATTTTTTTTTCCTATTTGAAATAGCATGATTGGTTTGATGGGTCATCCTAATATATTAATGAATCTTTTCTAACTAGAAATGGGTGAGATCTAGGAAATTCCACTTGGATTAACTACCCAATTAAATTCTTGGATTAAATTAGCTGATCTTTTTCCAAAACAAAACAAAATCAGGGGAAAAATCAGGTAATTTTTTTCCAAGCCAATCTGAGGGCTGAGAAAAATGATCTCTCTCTTCCCATCTCCCTGGGGTGTCTCCGCCCCCTTAATGGAGAGTAGCTGGAAGGGGAATAACTGTAGGGGCAAAAAAATGAGACAGGGGAAGGAAGCCCAACCATCCATGGAGGAAGGACCCTTTCGGGATTGGCTTCCCTTCCCTGCCTGGATTGATTGATTGATTGATTGATTACATTTCTATACCACTCAATAGCCAAAGCTCTCTGGGCAATTCACCCTTGTAACCATGAATTTGTATGGGGGTGGCTAAAGGACCCTGTGAGGGCAAAAACAAATGTTGGTTGTAGGGTGTTCAGCCCTCTGCAAGATCCCACTCTTGGCTTTTGCCCCTGCATGATTCTAATCCCCCCCCCCTTGACAGCTGAGCTGACAGTTTCTTCTTTGACTCAGATCCTAAGCCCTTGAAAATCTCCCATTTTTTCTTCTTCCCTGTAGACTCTTTCTTGGATGAATTCTATTGAAAACACTCAGGTAATTGTCCTTGCCCTAAATGGTGCCATCCAGATACAAAGAGACCTAAAAGAGCTACTTGGAGAGGAACTAACCTGAAGCTTATTATGCTAATACTGATCCTAAGTGAATCCACTTGATAGCTACTTTCGCTTCCCATAAGGGACAAGTTAGAGATGTTATAAAGTGGATCATCCATATTACTATTCACCTGAAGAAAGAAGAAAAAGTTCTTACTAAACACAGAAACACCCCCTCTCCCCACTTCATCTCCACTTCATAGGTATGTTTTGTGCTGTGTTCAAACCTCCTAAACTAGTTCTTACTAATCCAGAATTTCAGTTAATTACTGAAAATCAGCACTGCTATCATTTTCTAAAAGTAAGAAAGAACAAACTAGAAAAGCAGAAGTGAAACATATGTCATGTCACCTCAGAAATGTTGGCCATCTGTCTGTTTGGGGTCTAAAAACCAGATTTTAGATGCTGCTATGCTGATTTCTCCTTTTGCCAAACTTTTAGATAATCATGGCTTTTCTAAATACGAACATATAAAGCAACCTTATATTGGTGGTCTCTGGCAAGGCTTGTTTAGACCATGGAAGGTAAACAGTAGTCAAGAGTAAAAATAAATATTATGCCCAATCTCCCTTGGGTTAAGTGGACATTTTATGTGGAACTGAGAAGATGGAGTGGATCTGGTTAGACACTCGGATGGTTCTAACATCTGTATGATTCAGTGTATCAGTTAAGCTTCTTCTTTGATTGTCTGTGTACCAAACTGCTGACATGCTGACTTTTAAAGACGCAGGATAGATTCATCTACAATTTTATAGGTCCCATTGTAGAACTGTGCCTAAAATGTTTTCTAGATTGTGTACTCTAAAGCGGACATTTAAAATGGAAGACTGGTAAGATATATAGGGCCAGGCCATCCACTCTTTGGTGTTTGGTAGTTGACTAAGACTTAAAATAGGATTGTAGGGAAAATAAATACTTGGAATGGTGTAATTCTGTTAATTTGGTCCCCAAACCAAACATAATTTGTTGTACATTTGGTTGTTTTTTAACAACTAAACTGCACTATGATTTACCCAAGGAGTAAATCATATTTGCAAAAATGTATGATGTCCCTGTTTTGAAAACCCGAATGTGCCTGAAAATATTTGTGTACTTATCTTTACAAATTTTGCACAATGGGCATGTGTTTTTTCCCCACTATTAGACTACTACAGAGTATTGTTTTCTAGCATTCAACTATTTTTAATTCATGATGCACTTATATTTCACTGATTACGTGTCCTAAATTTTCCAATGGTGCCACCACAGTGAATATAACTGCAATGCAGCCTTTAGTAGGACATTACATAGTGTGGAAGCTACAACTGTAACTTCCAATCCACCCTAAGGCCAATACACTGGCATCTTGTCCTGTTCTAGGGGTGTACGAAACCCCGCTTACCTGCTGGGTTCCGCAGGTGGGGGGAGGTGATCCTTTCATCCCCCCAGAATCCTTGGTGGGAGGGAAGGCGATCTGTTCCTCCCCCTTGGAATATTGCCCGGCCAGCTCCACTCCGTAGCCAGGCCACGGAGCCGCTGGCCAGGCCAACCCACAGCAGGGCCTCCTGCCGCTGCCAGGCTGCTGCGGACACAAATGGTGTCTTGTGTAGAGGACGCAATTTGCATCCCTACGCCGGCTTGTGATAGGCTATGTAGATAGTTTTACGTAGCCTATCACAGCTAAAGCAGGGATGCAAATGGCGTAGGGGATGCCATTTGCGTTCCCGCTTTAGCCGTGATAGGCTACATAAATATATATGTACCCTGTCACAGGCCGGCGTAGGGACACAAATGGCGGCCGCTACAACGGCCGCCATTTGCGGCCGCAGCAGCCTGGCAGCGGCCAGAGCCGCTGCCGCCACCACCATCGCTGCCACCGGAGCTGGAGCCAGAGCCACAGCCAGGTAGGCTCCGTTTCATGGGGCTTTCGTGGGGTGGTGGGGCGGGACATTCCGCCACAGATTCCAGGGGGCCGAATTCACTGGAATTGGCCCCCCCTGGGATCCATGGCAGAATTCTCTAACATCCCTATCCTGTTCTCTGCCGCTATACTAGATACCATAGACCATGGGAGGGACATCTTTTTCAGCCCAAAGGCTACATTCCCCTATAGGTGATCTGCTGGGAGCCCCTTGCCAGTTGTGAGTGGGCAGGGCTAGAAACAAAGTGGGCAGGTCCACAGACAAAAGTAGGCAGGACCAGGGTCATAATTTTCTACCTTTGTTCAGTAGGCTTTCATGCAATGCCTGTTGGGTGTGGCCTCCACCTCCCCTTCCAGTCCCTCTATCCTCCTATTAGGCCCTGTTATCTAGTGTGGTGGCTGAGGATACTTGTGCTTAATGAGTCCTGTTATATCTACTGTCATTGATGCTGCTGCTCCTTGCCACTGGTTTTCTAAATTCTCATCTGGCAATCTGGCATAGGCAGAGTAGCAAGAAAAAACCTCAGCCATTTTCTTCTTCTAGTAACTTCTCCTGACTTTCTCCTCACCTCTTTTCCACTTCATTTCTTTACTTCAGGAAAAATAATTTTTTTCCTCAGTAGTTCTAATCACTGACTATCCTAAGAAGTATTGGCCACTTGCTACCAGAATTAGGGACAATAAAGGAGAGAATTTTTGACACTGTTTGGATACAGTATCCTATATATTTCAGTTTTACAAGACACCCTGACTTCTTTGACAAGAGCAGGCCCATTTTATGATGTTTACTTTGGCTGACCACAATCACTGGCCTGTTAAATTTTATCTGCATGTTATCGCAGGAGGTGCACGGTAACAAAATTAATATTTTCTGGCAATAAATTCATCTCACAGCTGTAAACTCAAAATTTCCATCATAGTTCAGATGTTCAGATATTAATTTCCAAACCACAGCACAATTAGAGGGTAATATATTTCTGCTTTGTCCAAAGGATAAAGCTTGGTGACAGGGAAATGTAAACCCAGTAGCAGGTACAAAAGACTTGCACTTATGTGGCCCTAAAGACTTTGGAAATAAAGCAGTCCTATGGTGTTACTGCCATCGTAAAGGAGCTAATCACCCTCACTTTGCTTCCCTTCATTTACTAAAACACTAAGGGGTTTATGAACAGTCAATGCAGGCTGGTGAAACAGTCTCTTGAGAGCAGTTCTTCAGTAAGATAACTTAACACTCACTAATAGTGATGATGACAATGATGATGATGACAATGACAACGATGATGATGACGACGACAACAACAACAACAATAATATAGTCGCCATTATAGACAAGCCTCTGAATAATAGTTGGGGAGGCAAGGGCTATTTTCCTCATCTTCTGCTCGTAGGTTTCCCATAGGCATCTGGTTGGCCACTATAGGAACCAGGGTGCTGGATTATATAGGCCTTTAGTCTGATCTAGCTGGGTTCTCTTCTTATATTCAAGCTCCCCTCAATATACTAGTGTTGGTGTGCACTTGCGGGGTGAGGAAGAGACCTTTAAGACTGAGCACCTTACAGTAACTGCTCTCCACATTTAGCACCCAGTTAGGAGCAGAGAGAGGCAGACACATTTCTCCTTGGAGGCAGGTCCACAAAGTCAATTCAAATGTTCAGGAGAGTGTGGGAAGAGGGATACAGTGGAGTCCTCTCATGACTATACCATTTCAACATATGGGCAGGGGACAACCTGGACGAATGTTCCCCATGATCAAAAGCTCTTTGAATTTGAAAAGCTAGCACCAAGGAGAAATGTTTCTAGCATAACTTCCTCTCTGAACATTCCTTCTGCATGGTGTTTTGTTTTGTTTTTTAATGTGGAGGGGTCTTCAAACATGGCAACTTCTGCATGCATGGAGATTGAACTGGTACAGCCCCAAATCTGTACCATGTATTCTGGAATCTCTGAACAGTAAGGAAGCTAGTGGACAGCTGTGTGGACTGATAGTAAACCAGAATGGTCTGAAGGGAGAGTGGAGGCGCTGACATGCTGATTCTCAAAATAATGGCCAGAATAATCTGGCCACATCCTCAAACCACGTAGGCTATGTATCTCAAACCACTAGCTATCTTGTGATCTGTAGTGAATTGCAGTGGGTTAGAGACTTCATAAATAATAATAGGAAACTTGAAGGAAACATGATTATTCTGGTTTAAGCATTCAGTAAAGAGATACTTAAGGAAAATCAATGTGTATACTAATATTAATGAAAAAATGGTTGGGATTAGGGATGTACAGATTTTGTTAAATCTGTTCCATCTGTGTTTCATGGATTATCAGGCATCTTTTGTTCTGTCATCCACTCATTGACAGAATTTGATTTTTTAAGGAATGTACAAGAATTTTGTTCCACTTATACCTGTATGCATTTGCGCAAATCTCTCCCAAAAGGAAAAAAAAATTATCCTCAAGTCCACAGACTTTGTGTGACTCAGAAAAAGCCAGCCCGCTGCAGAATCCACAGGTTAGATTCACAGAAATCTGAACTCATTTGAATCCATTGTGGATTTCTCCAATTAGGGATGGGTGAACTCCTGATTGCTTGCAGAACTTCCACCAGCTGCCCAACCCTGGTGGGAGCACAGAGCAAGCCACTATATGGTCTGTAGGCACCTGCTGAGAGCTGGCACATTCCCCCCCCCCACCTGCCAGTTTGCACAAGAATCATAAGTATAACTATTACTCCCACAAGTCACCATTTTGCACAAACATCATGATTTATGTAATATTTATACCCATGATCTTTGCGCAAAATTGCAGAACTCATAGGAGTCCCTGTCACCACCCGTCAACCCCTTATTCTCCCCTTGAAAGGAGAGTGTGAGAGGTTGACAGGCGGTGTGGGCAGGTGTCCCTGTCACCCTCCTGCCAACCCCTTGTGCTCTTCTTATAAGCAGAGAATGAGGGGTTGGCAAGTGGCGTTGGACTCCTTGCAAGGAAGGAGAGCATGAGGGGTTGACAAGTGGTGGTGGTGGTGGCAACAGTCCCTGTACCAGCCCACTAACCCCTCACACTCTCCTTGCAAGTGAGGATGTCATGAGCACCCAGCTTGGTCTGGGAGGCTGGTTAACTCCACCATGCCCAGCCCCCACTCACCAAGCCGTGGGGCACTAATGGATCTGGTCTCCAAGCACCCCGGAGCTTGGCAAGTGCCCAGGAGCAGCCCAGAGTTGTCATCACTTCATGCCCTCCAGCCACTCTTGCTATCTCCTCTTGCAAGGAGGAGATGGCAAGAGTGGTTCAGGCATGCGTGACATTGAGGACCCGTCCTACCATCACCAGCTGTCAAGCAAGCCCGTAACTGCTGGCGAGGGCAGGATGAGGCCTTAGCACCCCAAGTGATCTAGCCCTCCCTACTTGCAAGGAGAGAACGAGGGATTGGCTGGTGGTGGAAGTCCGCGAGCTGGTCTGACTCACACTGGTCAAGATGGGCCAGCTCGTGGTTGAGTGAGCCGGAATCCATGGGGTCCAAGCTGGCAAAAACTTGACGAGCTCCATCTCCCAGCCATATTCCTCCAGCATTCCTATCTCCCAGCCAGATTCCTCCAACATTCCTATCTCCAACATCCCTAGTTGGGATGAGATGCTAAATGGCAAAAAAAGGACAATTCTGAACACTAGAAAAGAGCCATGCACCAAATCCTTATTGACAATATGAGTGATACTTATTTCATATATTTTGCACCCACAGTTCTCACATACATGTAGATTCTAGGCTGTGTATCAGACAAATGAGAGTTTGGTGGTATATTTTAAAAGTGTGAGGTGAATTATAAGCAAATCTTATTAATGGCATGCATGTGCTCACTTCTGAGCAGCTTTTCACATGCAATCTGCCTTTCCGATGCTTGTGTATTAAGTCATTAATGCAGCGAGAAAGAACGTGTTGCCTCCCTGGCTGGGACTGCATTTGGACATGCCATGAAAATTATGCCTGGAAAGATCAAGTAATCTTGTAAGTGAAAGAAATAATAGAAGTACATCAGACAAAATCCAGAGTTGCTAGCTTTTAAAAGGGATTTCTGCCTCCATACTATGGAAATGTGAAATCATTTCTCACCTTGTAAAAGTCAAAGGCAGTCTCTGCATTTTCATTATTGTGTTGAAATCCAAATATTATTCTTCCATTCTCTAACTCATTCTCATCACTGTGTGATCAAACTATAGCCAGGGAAAGAAAGGTTAGATTTATCAATCAAAGTTTGCTACCAGCATTCTAAATAATTGAACCCTCCGGAAAAACAAGCCTTATGTATTCTTTTCTTCTTCTTCTCTTCAATATCTCCATAAAAAGTCATTTCAATATGTTTGGTTCTGTGGAAGGGGTTTTTTATGAAGTGTTTATCCTTTTCACAGTTCTCAACAGAACAGCTGATATATACATATAAATATATTTGCAATTTTGGTCTCGGCAAACTTTCCAGAAGAATCCCACACTTTTTTTTGCTTAATATTTTTGCTTGTGTGCCTGCATTCAGAGTATATGGGACAAGGGCAGATTAGGTATTTAATAAACTGCAAGACTTTGATCTGCTCGAAACATATAGCAAAATAAGGCGGCAGAATCCTAAGATGGTAGAGTGAACTGTACCAATGCAGAATGCATTCTGGGAAAAGTATTTCTCTGTGCAATTTCACTTACATTCCCTGCAAGCAGAAAATTAGCATATCAGGAAGAAAGGCTTGGACCCAGACAACTTCCTGTTGTAGTAGGGTTTTTTCCACCATGCACTACATTTTCACACACACACACACAAGCATTGAAAATAAACTAGGACTAAGTTAAAGGGTCAATGTCCACCCTAATAGAACTGCTTCTAAGTGCTACTGATTTCAACCAGAGAAAGGGAAGAGTGCATTTAACAAACTGTAGCACTGAAATAAATAGGGCTTGGAAATGCTTCTCTTTGCGAAATAGGAGGACATTGTTAAAGAAGAGGTAGCCTTGTTGGCATTTACCACTTTTAAAATAATATGAATAAACACTAGGGATCGATGAATCTGTTAGTTTTGCATTCTTCTTCATTCTACATTTTTACATCTCAAGTTCTTTCCATCTCTAATAAGAAGAAATTTGTGAATATTGGTAAATTCTTACCAAAAACAACTAAAACAAAATTATCACGCATCTGCACTGGCCAAATTCAAAAGGTACATCTATTTCCAGTATGGAGAGGGCCATGTTGTACCTGTCTGCTATGTTACTGTTAAAGATGAAGAGCCTGTCTGAAGAAAAAGAGGTGGCAACCCTAATTCAGAACTAACATAGTTGAATACCATCATGGATTCAACTAACATGGTTGAATTCAGACCATCCAGGCCTGGACCTGGATGGGTAAATCTGTCAGTTTCAGTTTCTCCCACCACATCCATTAAACAAAAACCAAAAAACTTCCTTTCCATCCCAAATATGAAAAAATGCAAATTTTGGTAAATTCTTACCAAAAATGAACTGAAACAAAATTCTCACCCATCCCTAATAAACACCCTGAGACAAAGGAGACAGCAAGGCCGTGGGTGGGTTTGGCCCTAACCTCAGTGGTGACCACAAATAAACCTCTTTTATTTCTTCCACATAGTTTAATGACTGCAATTCACTCCTATGGGGAAAAGTAGAGTGCTAAAGATAGGGATACCATCGTGGGAAGGACAAAACCTTTATTCTGCCCCTCACAGAATGGCCCAGCCTTTACTGACAGGGACCCCACAGGTGGGCAAAATGTATATGTCACAGAGCACAGAGAGGGGGTTGCCAACTTTTCAACCAGCCTGTGTTGCTGTGTCTTTATCAGCAGCTCATTGTGCACATATTAGCAGTGATAATGTAATAGCTCCCTACTGTGTCAAATGGCAGCTTTCCTATAGTAAATGGCACAGGAACAGAGCAGGTCAATTTTGGGGGTAGTTGGCAGCACTAGACAGAAATGCATGCCCCACCCTTCCACTGCAAAATACAGACCTTGCCATTCTTCTTAACGGTGGATGCTTTGCTGTTCCAACGCTACAAAGAATGAGACGGGCCCACCAGAGCCACCAGCTGAGGGCATGAATATTACTTTGCATTCAGTGAAGTCTCCCACACATAACTGACGAATTTTTTACCAACCAAAAGGGAACTTTCTGGCAGGATTATATTTTAATTCCTGACACAGGACACTGTTTGTTTAATTTATTTATTGAACTTGCAATCATCTCAATTTAAAATAGCTTAAAGCTTCCTCGAATCAATGAGCCTTTTGTAGTCATAGGTGTCATAGTCCTTTGAAGCTCATTTTTGGTCAGACTGTGTTAATGATTCCTGGTAACACTGCGCCTAAAGCAAGTAAAAGTGATAGTTTGCAGTTATACTGGGTTTTATCTGATTGTGGCCAGGTGGAAGAACTCAAATTCCAAAAGAGAACCATAACAGTGATAATGCTCACGTGGCATTTCTTCTGAGTGCTCACTTTACATGCGTTGGACTTGGTAAACTCTACAACAACCTGTAAGGTAGGGAGGGGCTGTGGCTCATTGTGACAGAACACGTGCTTTGCGTGCAGGAAGTCCCAGGTTTGGTCCCCAGTGTCTCCAAGTAGGGCTGGGAAAAATTCCTGCCTGAAACCCTGGAGAGCTGCTGCCAGTCAGTGCTGACAATGCTACGCTATGTCCCTATGTTCCTGTGGGCCCTCTTCTCCTCCATTATAATGGGCGAAGGCTGAAAGAGTGTGATTTGCTGGATATAAACTGAATGAGTTTATAGTTGAAATGCATTTTGAATGCAGAGCTCTGCTTCTGAACTGCCATTGGAGCCATCCATCAGTGTGCTCTCTTTTGAAATTCTGGCTTGCTATCTGCTGCACCCTCTCCCACTCGCAGGGTCAGTGCCAGCACCTGGCATCCTTGAGCAGCAGCTGTGGCCCAAGTGTTCCAGCAGGCCCCACCACTGATGATCCCTACAGTGGGTGTCTCAGTCTTGATGCCACCTGCCATTTTAAATTTCCCACAATGGAGCTCCTGACATAGCATCACTCTGGGCAGCCTTCCCCAACCTGGGGCCTTACAGGTGCTGGTAGATGTAGTTCAAAACATCTATAGGGCACCAGATTGGGAAAGCCTGCTGTAGGGTATTTTGAGACGTTTAAAATGGCAGCCAGGGGCTCACCAGTTTAGGAGAGGGCTCACCTTACCAAGGCCTTCTCAGACCTGGGGCTAGCCCTCTTCTCCCCACCCCCAAATCCTACTGGCAAAAGCTAGATCTACACAGCTGCTAACAATTAAGCTCCCAGTTCTTCCCCCTGCCATCCTTCACTTATCCTTACATATTTATTCATGGTATTTTTATCCCAGCATTCCAGCATAAGGTTCCCCATAGCTTGTCTGGTCACCTGAATATGATATTTACTCACCAAAGGTGATCATGTGACTTGCTGTTTCCAAGCATGCATTAAGAATAGAGTGCCACATGATATGCTTCCCATCTGGAATTTGTAAAATTGGGATCCTACTGACATCAAAGCATGATGATGATTATCTAATATCTATTGATCACTAACACTGTGCTCAGTTTGCACAAAACACAGAGGTGAAAGGGTTTCTGTCCAGTCTTACATACCTATTGTCAGCCTCCTTGGCGAAAATCTTAAATTTTAGGCTTCTGAAATGACCCATTTCATGAAAGAAATCAAGTTTTCTCAGATATGGGACAGCTTTTACTAGGAGTTACAACTAATTGAGAGAACTAATTAGATGCTATATGAGAAGAGTAGGTTATAGCAGAATGGTTCCAATTAACTTACAAAGACCAAAGAGAGAAGTTCTGAGAACTTCCAGAAGATTCATATCCCAGACCTACCCAAAAAGATAATGAAGATTTTCTTCCAGATTTGATTGGTTAATAGCTGCCACTAGAGAAGCAGAAATTGCTCAAAGGACAGTGCTCCTTTCCAGTGAAAATGATATAAATACAACATGATAGACCAGCAGAACTTTGTATATACACCATCCTTTGAAAGCACTATGAGTCAAAAATACTCCAGAGTCTCCCCACACCACCTGCAGTTGGCTTGGCCAAGACTCTGGAAGACTGCGTAGTAGCAATATGTGTTTTCTGGAAAAGCTTGAATCAAAAAACATTCCTATGTAAAATAATAATTAGGGTAATTTGCATAGAAAATTTTTCGATGTCCTAGTGAGTGATCTAATTTAGTATGTTTGTTTTATTTGTATTTAGTAAACAACAAAATTTGGGACCACAGTGGCTTAGTGGTTAAGACACTGAACTGCAGACTGGAAGGTCGGCAGGTCAGCAGTTCGAGACCCGAGTGCTGCGTGACGGAGTGAGCTCCCATCTTCAGTCCCAGCTCCTGCCAACCTAGCAGTTCGAAAGCAAGAAATTGCAAGTAGATAAATAGGTACCGCTTCGGCGGGAAAGGTAACAGTGCTCTGTGCACCTCGGTGTTCAGTCATGCTGGCCACATGACCACGGAAGCGTCTTCGGACAGTGCTGGCTCTTCGGCTTAGAAATGGGGATGAGCACCGCACCCTAGAGTCGGACACGACTGGTTGGGGACACCTTTACCTTTACCTTTAAACAACAAAGCTTTCAAAAAGTACCATATGCTATTTTTTGGTCCCAATACACCACAACTATTTGACCTGAAATATTTTAGGGAGGAAATTAAAGCACACTTAATATGATTTAAATGTTATATAGATTATTGTACTGCAATACTTGCAAAATTTTAAGACAATAATATGTATTTCTCTTACATTGTTTAAAAAATGGTGGACACACCAAGAGCACAATCCATTGCATGCTTAGACAGAAATAAGTCCTACAGCTCCCAGCATCCCCCATCCAACATGGATGGCTGGAGGATGCTGGAAGTTGTCAGAGTTATGTCTGTCTAAACATGCATAGGACTGAATCTGCTATATTTTAGCAACCCAAAGAACTGTTCATGATGTGCTGGCATCCACTCATCTACAACTCTGAAACTGTCAAGAGTGCCTAATATTGCATTGGAATTGGCAGCTATCCGTTGTTACTAATGAACTTATGAAATGGAAAATGGCGGGGGGAGTAGGGATGGCACAAACACCCAACTGGGTCTGGGAGTCCATCAGGCTCCCCTCTGCCCACACCCCTGGACCACACCTCCCGAGCCTCTGGCCTCACTTGCCCCCGCTTGTGCGCACCCACATATTCCCCGCATTCGTCTAGACCCATCCACAAGTGCCCGCCATTTTGCCAAGCTTATTTTTACACAAGAAAGGTTATTAAAAATGTGTGTATTTAAATATGTGCAAATTTGGGCTGGGAAAGGCTGATCTATGCAATACTTGAGGCATAAATGGCCCATTTATGCCTCTGATATTATGTATATAAAGCTTTCCCAGCCCAAATTTGCACATATTTAAATATGCACATTTTTAATAACCTCTTTTTTCCTGTAAAAATAAGCTCAGCAAAATGGCGGGCGCTCACGGACGGGATCCAGGGTGAGTGTGGGTGGCTTGGTGAGCTCATGGGGGCTTCTAGCATGGGTCTGGGGGGGCTTGAGTGGGGGCCAGGGCTTCAGCGGGTGCCTGCCGATACCAGGCAGGGACGGGTTCGTCCATTCCTAGGGGAGGGAAAGAAAGGCCCACATCAGTGCTCACCAGTTGCATTCATGATTATATTCTTGTAAACTATCTTAATACATTTTCTTCCTTAGTCTAGTATGCAAATATGCAACTGTAATTGTATGGGTAACTAACTACTACGCTATTTTGCCTCCTCATTGATAATGTCAGACAGTTTAAAACTACATTAGAGATGACCTGGAACTTTTCTTTTTCTTTTTAATCTTTATTTAATCATATGAACTGAAGAAGTCTCACCCAATACATGTGTACATATCTTTCAAAAACAAAAGATCAGATCATGGAAAACAAGAAATACAGATGAACATTATCTCTAAATTTATCATTCCAAAACATGACAAAGGTACTCCATCTTTCAATATACCTATCCTCGAACATTTGCTCTTCTCTAGCCCTCATATAATATGTTAATTTAATAATTATTGCCACAACCCAAATCCTAAAAAAACTAATCAGACAGAGGAAGGGAAATACCCTTTTTCCACAGTGAAGCTATTTAGATTTTTGCCGCTGTCAAAGGATTAATTCCATGTCCACCTTTTCCATACAATCTTTGAAATAATTAAGAAGTATCCTAAGAGAATCCATTAGCCTATAACCTGTTATCTGCTCAATATAAAGCACAACCAGATTCCAAAAAGTTTTTAATTTTAGCACAATGCCAAAAAATGTGCCTATAATCTGCTTTACAAGAACCACATCTCCAACATTTATCATGCTCTAAGTCATATATTTTCTTAATTTTGTAAGGTGTTAAATATAATTGTGCGAAGAGAAAACTCTCTGGAAAAGACCCTGATGCTGGGAAAGACTGAAGGCAAAAGGAGAAGGGGACGGCAGAGGATGAGATGGCTAGATAGCATCACCGATGCAATGAATATGAACTTGAGCACGCTCCGGGAGAGAGCGCAGGACAGGAAGGCCTGGCGTGCTATGGTCCATGGGGTCACGAAGAGTCGGACACGACTGAACAACTGAACAACAACAACAAATATAATTGATGTAATGTTTTAAAATAATTTTGTTTCAAACTCATTGCAATTAGGACTTTTGCCATATTGTCACCAATCCATTGCCAAACTTCTGATGGTAATGCCAATCCTAAATTCTTCTCCCATTTAAAACAACAACAACAACAACTTAGGGAGCAATCCTATGCAGATAGATGGCCGCCTCCGAACTCGGAGGCGACTGCTTAGCCAATGCAGGGCAGGAGAAGTACGGAGGGGATCATTTGGCTTGACAGCTGATTTTGGCTGTCTAGCCGTGGGACGGCGGAGCAGGGGAGGAGGCTGCTGGATGACGCATTGGATCCTCTCTGCCCTGGAACGCTCCCCAGAACACCCCATTTCAGCTACTCCACGCTCCTCTTGCGAGCGTGGAGCATGGGGTTCTTCCAAGGAGTGGAAGGTCAGTTCCTGGAAAACAATATATCCTATGGCCATCTAGCCTCTGACTAGCAGCCATAGGATTGTTCCCTCAGTGACCATTCCTTCTGCAACCCCATTATACTCAAGTATATTTTTGCTACCAATTCTTTACTAGAGGGACAAAAGTTAACAACTCTCAATAGATGTTAAGTCCTTAAAAAAACAACACATATTTCCTTACCAGGGCATTGACTACATAACAAACCTGAAAGAACTGGTACCACTTCATATCATGCAAGTCAAACGTTTCTTTAATATATTGAAATGTATGAACCATACCTCCTTCTTCCAAAAAGTCTTTAACTTTTAAAGCCTTTTAAGAGAGAAAGAGACAGAAAGATGACCTGGAACCATTATTAACTGGAAAAAATGTTAGTTTCATCTGATATAAAATGTTGCAGCAGTATTCCAGTATTGGTCTTGATACCCGTAGCACTTGTTTTGCTTTCCCACTGATGCCATGTGCAAGAGCATCTTCCATATTTGATGAGGCACAATATAATCTCCTCTGGGTTTTATGGAGCAAAAGTCACATATAAAGGTTGTTGCTTGGAACTAGTTTTGAACATGATACTCTAATGCCTAAATAAGCAAGCACATCTGTATCATGATAATAATTAACATTTATACCTGTACTAAGGTTGGCTATATAATCTGGGAAGAGAGACTGGCAATCCATTCAGCATTTTCCCCTTTTTTGCATGTATGGTTCTTTGTGTGTGTAGAAACAGAACTACAGATTTACAGTTCCACTCTGTAAATCTGCATGGGATTCCTTTCTTGTTCACATATAGTGAGATCCTGTGTGGGTTTTCACACATGGGTTGCTAAATCTCCCCTTATTTTCCATACATGTGTAGCAGGATCTTGTAATAGCTCAATCTAGAAAAAAAACATTCTGGGAAATGTCACATTGTCTGATACAGAAGCTGCAGTGATGGGAACCTAAAGAGAAACCAAGGCTAGATATGTGAGCATGGGCCTCCTTTTTAAAAGTTTAAACAACACAAGACAGCAGCACCCAGTTCTGCTACATGGCATTAATACTTAACCACTTTTGTCATGCTTGCAAGACATTTAAATATTTCACAGACATTAGGCAAGTATTCCATGTTTACTCAGCAAAAGGGTTCTCCCCCTGCCCACTTTTGTCCTCCACAGATTAGTAAATAAAAAAATGATGAGTTGTATTATGCCACAATGGATATATAGTAGAAAGTTTGTGTCAGTAGTAGGTCACCATTAAGGTGTCTATGGCCTTCTTAGTCCTCATGCAAAGATATAGTATAGAAGAACAAAATTCTTAGACATTATGGTCCTTCAATAGATACAGAACAAAGAATGGATTTTATATGCATGGGGTATTAAAGAAGGCCAAATAATGGGCGTGATTTGACTCTCACACTTGAGAATCCTGCTCCCTGAGGAAAACAACAACATATAAATAAAAGGCCCTGTATCATTACAGATTACAGGACAAACTAAGAACACAAGAAGAGCCATGCTGGATCAGACCAAGGGTCCATCTAGCCCAGCATTCTGTTCACACAGTGGCCAAACAGCTGCCCATGGGAAATCCACAAGCAGGACATGAGTGCAAGAGCACCTCCCTGCCCATATTCCCAGCAACTGGTGTACATAGGCTTACTGCCTCTGATACTGGACGTAGCATATAGCCATCAGGATTAGTAGCCATTGATGGCCTTATCCTCCATCAATCCACCTATTGACGCAGCTATGTAATCTGTTGTTTATGGACACAATCCACTAAGAGGTTCACCTGTGCATTGAAATGGAGAGATGAGGTGCTCTTGTGTTGCTCTGGGACACTGTGTGGATCAGGAAACATACCAGTCCCAACGCTCAGATCAAAGTATATATGTTGTGACTGCATTTTTTCTCCTGCCTTTCCACATTGCTTCAGAATGGCTATATTTGGGGCATTGTGGAGGATGTGAAACAGAGGCCAGGCTGCCAATGCCAACACAGTTTATTCTGTTGCCACTTGCAGTGGCAGTACACAAAAACATCTTTAAAACCTTATGAGAAAGAAAGAAAGAAAGAAAGAAAGAAAGAAAGAAAGAAAGAAGCTGTGCTACAACTCCTGCCAATGGTTAGCCCTACATTTGAGAAACTATTGGAGAATTTCTCCTCCCGCTGGAGACATCCAGTGAAATTGTCCACCCAATTTCTATGCCCACAAATAGGTTGGTGAATTCTGGGTGGCCATTTGTGCACAGCTGTATGTATTAGGGCTGAAAGACATCAGATTTCCTGGCAGCTTTCTTTTTTAATTTCATGCATCTGTAGTGGTGGCAGGCATAGCAGCGGCGGTGGATTGTGGCAGCACAACATGCCATTTCCCTAATCAAAATTGCACGTGTCCTCCCCTCTGCCCTGGGAGACTGGTATGATACATACAGATACTCATCTTTCCACCTCAGTGTGGATCTTAAAGCAATTTTGGGTTGGGGAGATATTTTGTTCAGGGAAGCAACACAGTGCTGCAAGCCCAATACAGTTTGAGCTTCTGTGGCTACTTTTAAACTGAAATAAAACCTTCAGAAGGGGGCGTAGCCGAGGAATAGTTCATGTGCTGCCAGAAGGACCCAGGTTGAACCCTTGGCATCTTCAGACAGGACTGGGGGAAAGCCCTGTCTGAAACAGGTGAGAGCTGCCTCCTGTCAGTGTAGGCAATATTGAGCTAGATATACTGATGGTCTGATTTGGAATAAAGCAGCTATATAGGGACATAGGATCAGAGGAAGCTGACCTTATACTGGACAGACCCTTGCTCCATCTAACCCAGTATTATCCACACTGACTGGGAGCAGTTTTCCCAGGTTTCAGGCAGATGTTCTTCTGACCTACCTGGAGATGCTGGGAATTGAACCTGAGACCTTCTGCAGGCAAAGCATGTGCTCCTGCTCCACCACTGAGCTATGCCCCCTCTGATCACAGGTCTCTTACATCAGGTTTGTTTCACCTAGGCTGTTGGAGAAAATCTGCAATAGAACCAAATGAGTTTAGATTTTCATGAATCCAACCTGCGCATTCCACAGTGGGCCATCCTTTCCCCTTGTCAGGTGGATTCCGCAGTCTTGTGAACCGTTTTTCTAACCTTCGGGAATTTTGCACATGTTTTGCCATAGAAAAATATGCAAAAAAATAATAATACCCAAAAATGCTCATTCCCCCATAGGCTAAAGTGTGAAAATGTGCATTTCAGGGGGATTTGCACATTGTTGCATGTGCAAATTTGCACAAATTCAGATGCTACCAAAAAAATCCAGTTGCACTGATGGGTGGCCAATGGAACAAAAGGCACCTGATAACCTGTGAAACACATTTTACACCATCCATATATCCCTAGTTTCACTCATTTGTGGTAAAATTAAGTAAGGTCTGTGACACTTCTAAAACTTTTGCCAAGAGCTACGACTGAAACTGCTCCCATTTCAGTTGGCAAATATACCCTTTTCTATGCATATCTCACTAACGTCAGTGGGACATATTCCCCAATGAGTGTGCATGCAATCACAGTCTTCCACCATTTTACTTGCTGAGGTCCTTTGTATCCTTTAAAAAGAAAAGAAAAGAAAAGAAAAGAAAGGTTAACCTGGGTATTTGTTAGTGAAATCTAGACTGATGCACAGAATTTGCTAGCGTATGGCTTGTCTAATACTGAATCCTATAGGGGACAGTTCAAAAGATCCTCTAATCATCTACATCATAGAAAATTCTAATATCACTTTTCTCACTTGGCAGCAAATTCCCAACTGAGCAAACCCTTCTTCCTTGGACTGGGTCCTTTTATTCCTTATCCCCCCTTTTTCCCTTCCCAGCGTAGGACTCTAGAAGTAGAAAAGCAGAACATGTGACTTGGAGAGAGTGTAACATCTGATAATAAGTATAACAAAGAGCATATATAAGTTATTAAATATGATCATCTAAAAAAGAGCATTTGCAATATGTCTTCTCTTCATTTTGGTGAAACACTATTTCACAAAAGACATTCTGAATTAAGATACTGGTGTGTATTTAACTTAATTAAATATTTAACCAAATGTCATCCAGATATGATTTCCGCTCCTACAAATTTTCATAACCCCCTTGCAGATTTTGCTTATTTTATCATTTCTGTTGACTTTGGGGAAGTTTAAGACTAGGGATGTACGAAAATCACTTACCTTTTCGAAGGGTGACATTCGCGTTGGGGGGGGGAGGCGCTCAGTCCCTCCCCCCGAAATTCTCTCTGGCCAGCTACGCTCTGCAGAAATTCCACAGAGCCGCCGGCCAGGGCCGCTCGCAGCCGGACATCCGGCCGCTGGGCGGCCTGCAAGGACGCAAATGGCAGCAGCTGTTGCCGCCGCCATTTGCGTCCCTGTATTTTGCTGTGATAGGCTACGTAAATATTTATATAGCCTATCACGGCAAAAAACCCACAAAAATCAGCAAATGCAAATGGCGGCAGCTATGGCAGCCGCCATTTGTGTTCCTTTTTTTTTTTGCCGTGATAGGTTACGTAAATATTTACGAAGCCTACTATGGCAAAAAAAAAAAGGGAAAGCAAATGGCGGCCACTACGCCATTTGTGTTCTTTTTTCTTCTTTTTTTTTGCCATAATAGCCTACGTAAATATTTATGTAAGCTATCACGGCAAAAAAAAGGGAACTCAAATGGTGGCTGCCGTAGCCGCTGCCATTTATTTATTTTATTTATTTATTAAATTTATTAATCGCCCATCTGACTGGTCACCCAGCCACTCTGGGCGATGTACAACCCACCATAAACAATTTAAAACAATAAAATTTTACCATAATTTTTTTTTTAAAAAAATACCCTAACCCACCCCAAATGCCTGCCTGAACAACCACGTTTTTAATGCACGACGGAAGCTCATTAAAGAGGGGGCATGACGGAGTTCCCTAGGGAGGGAGTTCCACAGAGTGGGGGCCACAAAAGAGAAGGCCCTCTCCCTCGTCCCCACCAGTCTAGCTGTCCTGGCTGATGGGACAGAGAGAAGGCCATCCGAGGCTGATCTTGTTAAGCGGCCTGTCTGGTGTTGCTGGAGGCGCTCCTTAAGATAGGCTGGGCCGGAACCATATAGGGTTTTAAAGGTCAAAACCAACACCTTGAATTTGGCCCGGAAAACAACTGGTAACCAGTGCAACTCCTTCAGCACTGGAGTGATGTGATCTTGCCGGCGGCTGCCTTTAATCAGGCGAGCCGCCGCGTTCTGTACCAGCTGCAGTTTCCGAACCGTCTTCAAGGGTAACCCCACGTAGAGCGCATTACAGTAGTCTAAACGAGAGGAGA
Organism: Heloderma suspectum; assembly: GCF_057233095.1. NCBI lineage: Eukaryota > Metazoa > Chordata > Lepidosauria > Squamata > Helodermatidae > Heloderma > Heloderma suspectum. Next base: position 95,871,164 of record NC_139459.1, on the reverse strand, counting down.
CCAGGGCATGTACTACCGATGGGAGCAGATGGTCGGGAAGGTAGGGGCGCAGCCGCCGTATCAGATGGAGTTGATACAGCGCTGTCCGGCTCACAGCTGACACCTGAGCCTCCATGGACAGCTGGGAGTCCAAAATGACCCCCAGGCTGCGGACCTGGTCTTTCAAGGGTAGCTGTACCCCATTCAACACCAGGTCAACATCCCCCAGCTTCCTCTTGTCTCCCACCAAAAGTACCTCGGTCTTGTCAGGGTTGAGCTTCAGCTTATTCCTCCCCATCCAGCCACTCACCGTCTCCAGACATTTGGACAGGGATTCTACGGCCAACCTTGGTGAAGATTTGAATGAGAGGTAGAGCTGAGTGTCATCCGCATATTGATGACACTGAACCCCAAACCTCCTGATGATAGCCCCCAGTGGCTTCACATAGATGTTAAATAGCATCGGGGAGAGGATGGAACCCTGTGGCACCCCACAAGTAAGTGGCCACGGGTCCGAAACCTCCTCTCCCACTGCTACCCTCTGGTACCTGCCAGAGAGGAAGGACTGGAACCACCGCAATACAGTGTTTCCAATGCCCAACCCCTCCAGGCGGTCCAGGAGGATACCGTGGTCAATGGTATCAAAAGCCGCTGAGAGGTCGAGGAGAACAAGGAAGGAGCATTCACCCCTATCCAGAGCCCTCCTCATATCATCCACCAAGGCGACCAAGGCCGTTTCTGTCCCATGCCCAGGCCTGAAGCCCGACTGAAATGGGTCTAGATAATCAGTTTCTTCCAAGTGTGCCTTCAACTGCACCGCCACCACCCGCTCAATCACCTTGCCCAAAAATGGCAGATTTGAGACTGGGCGAAAGTTGTTCAGAACTTGAGGATCCAAGGAGGGCTTCTTTAAGAGCGGTCTTATCACTGCCTCCTTGAGGGCTGATGGCATCACTCCCTCCTCAAGGAGGAGCTGTTTTCCCAGGAGGCGATTTGCATTCCCTTTTTTTTTGCCGTGATAGGCTACGTAACTACTTACGCAGCCTATCATGGCTTCCGCGGGGACGCAAATGGCGTCCCTGTGTTAGCCGTGATAGGCTACGTAAGTATTTATGTAGCCTATCACGGCTATATAGAAGAAGCGAATGGGGGCCACAGACGCGGCCGCCATTCACAATGCAGCGTGGACAGCAGCAGGTAGGTGCTCTGTTCCAGGCCCATTTCGTGGGGTGGGGGGGGCAGGGGGCTTCATTTCGCCATGGATTTTGGGGGGCCGAATGCACTGTCATTTGGCCTCACCGAGATCCATGGCGGAATTCTCTGACATCCCTAATTAGAAGTCTTCACTAGCTGACAGTTCCTTGCAAGACATTTTTCTATGCATGAGCTGAAACATACAGGGAAACAACGTTCCCTTACAAGTCCTTTCCAGTCGAAGACCAGACCTTACATTACATCTATAAGGATATGTGTTGCCATAGTGCAGTATGGTAGAGCACATGCTTTGCATGCAGAAGGTCTCAGGTCAGGTTCATCCCCCAGCATCTCCAGGTAAGGTTAAGAATGAATCCTGCCTGGAACCTGTGAGATCCGCTGAGAACTAAGAAGGGTCCGTAGCTCAGTGGTAGAGCACTTGCTTTGCATGGAGAAGGTCCCAAGTTTGATATCCAGCATCTCCAGGTAGAACTGGAAATCTCCTGCCTGAGACCCTGGAGAGGTGCTGCCAGTCAGTGCCAACAATACTGGGCTAGATGGGCCAATGGTCTGACTCAGTCTAAGGCAGCTTCCGATGTTCCTATGTTGTGTCTTACTTGTGCTCTTACCACTTATGTTCAGTGGTCTACTCACCATGAACACTGTGAAGTATGAAGGAGAATCTTACTGAATCTCACATATCACAATGTGCAAGCGAGATGTGCTTTGAAGCAGGATGTGCCCTGAAACTGGGTATGTCTGCTCGTAGAAGTTGATCTGCAAGATTGTCTTCCTTCCTCTCATAAGTACCATGGATGGTGTCACCCACTGGAGCTCTTACATGCACAGCTAAGTAAGTAATTGTATGTATCAGTTGGCCTTGAGAAACATATAGGCTCAGTTCAAACATCACGCCAAAGCGTCCATGGTTTGGTGTGGTAGCTGAATGGAGACATAGAGATTATTGAATAGCAAGAACAGCCGTACCACCCTGAAAGCACCTGGTACCATGTGATCTCAGATAGTTAGCAAGATCAGGCCATACATGGATGAGAGGCTGCCTGGGAATACTGGGTACTGTAGGCTTCCATTTGTATTGGAATCAGTAGGCCTTTGTATACCAGTTGCTGGGGAACATGAGCAGGAGAGTACTATTGTCCTCATGTACTGCTTGTGAGCTTCCCACAGGCATCCGGATCACCACTGTGGGAACATAATGCATTAGACAGGCGTTTGGGTTGATCCAGGAGCACACTTATTATGGGCTTCTCTACATGAGGCTTTTCACCCGCCACTGGATTCTTTGTGGGATTAAGATCAGCTCCTTTACATGTGTTTTTTCCAAGATTTTTCTTTCTCTGCCTTTCTATATGTTCCATTACAACCACTAGATGGTGCTGTGGTATAGCAGAATTGCACAAATAAACTAGGGTTTCATCCCACCATTCATGGATATACCAAACTTTCCTTGTTAGAAACCACAACCCACACCCACCCCTAAAATGGTTCCAAAGAATGGGAGAGGCCGTGGAGGAGGAGGATGTTGTGTAAAGCACCTGAAAACTACTGTGAGTGAGGGATCACGAGCACACAATAAAGGCCTCATGTAGAAAGTCTCATGTTCTTGTGTCTTGCATTTTCTTACATTTTTTAAAAAATCACCTAGTCTAAATGTTTCGCATTTTTTAGAAAGACAGTTCAGAAATACTCTAATGGCCAAGGTGATGTCCATCTTGATTGAATCCTAATAGGTATAATAATTTCTAACATAGAAGACATGGAAGTAATATGGTTACTCAAAAGTAGCCAACTAGCCAATTTTTGTTCTTTAAACTTTGGTTACTATGGCGTGGTTGGATTCCACAGCCTTCAAGGTATAATTTTCTACTGCACCTCAATAGACTCATAGAGGCCTTATCATTATATAATGATACATGAATCCTATGTGTGTGTGTGTGTGTGTGTGTGTGTATGTATGTGTGTATATATATATATATATATATATATATGCATATTAGATATTTAAAAATAGCTGCATCTGTCTTGTTCCATATCTTCTTCTAAACTGCTTTGGTTGGTTTCATAAAGTAGTATAAAAACACAATAAATAAACAATAATAACTTAATATCGTCCTACTTAACTGGCTGAAAATAGTAGACTGGGCTTTCAGTAATTCTACAGAGGCCAAAGGCTGTAACAGGGGCATAGTCAGTTATTAGAAGTTCCTTTTCTTCATTTTGTACCAACCAAAGAAATAATATATTTGCATTTCAAAATGTTAGGGTTTTGTTCCAATTAGTTATAATTTTTCTATGTCATTGTTCTTGTTATACATACTGAAAAGTGGCCAATTAAAATTAATAAACAACTCCTTTATTAATTACTAATTAGAAAAATGAAACAGCTGCATAGTTGGCAGAAATGGTTTTTTTCTAACTTGCCACTATTGGATGAGTACATGTGATGTCACAAAATGTTTACATTGTAACTGCTTAAGGGGGAAGAGTTGGCTGCTATGAGGAAAGTGGATAGTGGGTTAGCGAGGTCTGAATTTCATGGACTGGATAAAATCATTGCCTAGAATAGCCTCCCCTAACCTTGTGCCCTCCAGATAGTTTGGACTACAATTTCCAGCATGCCTAAACATTGGTCATGCTGACTGGGGCTGATGGCAGTTGAAGTCCAAAACATTTGGAGGTCACCAGGTTGGGAAAGGCTGGTCTAGACTCTAGACTCTAGAATGTAGATGATTTAATAAATGTAAAAGGACATCAGAAAAGGACCTTTCACTAGGGCTGTACACCACCACGGCCCAAAGCCGAAGCACCGAGTCGAAGCGGGCTGCTTCAGGCTGCTTCGGGCTGCTTCGGGCCACTTACAAGGTGAAGCAGGGCAGCACGAAGCATCCTGAAGCGAAGCGGGTCATTCTGAAGTACTTCCATGTGCTTCGGTGCAATCTGGAAGCCCAGCTGCCACGCCACCACCACTGCCACCACCCAGCCCTCAACTTCTTACCTGGGTCCTCTGGACATGTGCTGGCAGCCGTCTTGTTGTTCTAGAGGGGGGGGGAGCCATTTTAAAAATGGCTCCCCCCTCCAGAACAACAAGATGGCTGCTGGTGCGTTCCAGAGGGCCTAGGAGCTGGCAGCGGATGGCTGCATTTACCTTAAACTAAGGCCTTTACGGACGCAAATGGCATCCTGGACGCCATTTGCGTCCATGCTTTTGATTAACATGATAAGGCTACGCAAATATTTGCGTAGCCTATCATGTAAAAGCAGGGACATGATAGGCTACGCAAATATTTGCGTAGCCTATCTCGTTAATCAAAAGCACGGATGCAAATGGCATCCAGGATGCCATCTGCAGCCATAAAGGCCTTAGTTTAAGGTAAATACAGCCATTTACTGCTGCATTTACCTTAAACCAAGGCTTTTACGGCCACAAATGGCATCCTGGATGCCATTTGCATCCTCAGGCAGTAGTCCCCTTCAGCCAGCGATATGGCATGGTGGCCATATCGCTGGCACTTTGGAGCTTGCTGCTGGCTCCGCAGAATTGCCGCAGAGCGGAACTGGCCGAAGAGGATTCCAGGGAGGAGGAATGGATCGCCTCCCCCCCGTCGACCCCCCCCCCCGGAATGGCAGGTAAGTGTTCCGCCCATCCCTATGATTCACTTAGACACCTAGGCTCTTTTCACACGTACTGCTGCCAAGCTGGGTCTCTCCCATCTTATACTTGTGTGTTTGATTTTTTGTACCTAAATGCAAGACTTTATCTCTGTTCAATTAGGAGCCTTGTGTGGCACAGAGCGGTAGGTGGCAGTATTTAACCGAAACTCTCCCCACGACCTGAGTTCAATCCCAGCAGAAGCTGGGTCCCAGGTAGCCGGCTCATGTCGACTCAGCCCTCCATCCTTCTGAGGTCGGTAAAATGAGTACCCAGCTTGGTGGGGGAAAGGTAGTCACGACTGGTGAAGGCAATGGCAAACCACCCCACTATAGTCTGCCATGAAAACGCCAGTGAAAGCGGTGTCCCTCTAGGATTCAGCAATGACTCGGTGCTTGCACAGGAGGGACCTTTCCTTTCCTTTTGAATTACATCTTTTTTGTTTCAGCCCGGTGTTCCAAGCTGTCTAGTTCCTTTTGAATCTTGATGGTATTTCCTCTGGTATTGGGTATCGCTCCTGTCTTTGTGTCATCTACAAATTTGATAAGCAACCCCTCTACACCCTCATCTAGGTCATTTATAAAAATGTTGAACAGCACAGGGCCTAGAACCAAGCCCAGTGACTCTCCACTAGGGACCTCCCTCCCAAAGGATGGGGAGCCATTAATGAGCCCTTGGTCTGTATCGTTGCTCAACCAGCTGTGTAACAATAGTACTATCCAACTCACATTTTACCATTTTGTCAACATGGACATCATGGGTACTTTGTTGAAGTCAAGATATACTATGTCCATTTCATTCCATGGATAAATGTCATGTGAGGGTTTTGGTTGCCGGTAATGATATGGGACTTTGTGGGGATTACTAGTTATATCTGGAAAGTACTTTTTAGCATTCTGCTGTAACATTCATCCTTATGGACCCGCATCTCAATCGTGAACATATGTTCTTGTAAGCAGGACCTATTGGTTAAGAACAAATCACTCCCATGCTTGTGTGAGTCACTAAGCTGTTTCATTAGCAAACAGGTGTCTCACCAACTCATGCTTGCCTGATGCACTCGAGAATCAACATCTACGTCTTTCTGTGATAAAAGGGAGTTTTGTGAATCATTCTATTTTCTTCTGTTTGAAACACATAGATACATTATAACAAAACTTGAAAAATAAAGAAACATTGAATAGGGGTGGGGTGGGAGGGTGGAAAACCAACTTCTTTAGCCGGGAACATTTGCTTGAAGTATCTTTTAAGATTAGAAACATGACATGGTAGAGCAATATATTGGGGATAAATGTTAATTGTTCCATCTGTTAGGTAGTCTTTAAGAGCCACTGCTAATATATGCCAGCATTCTGGCACAGTAGCCAAATGACTCTATGGATATGCAGTGTTTGTCATTTTGAAGCTCAAGGTGAGTACTAGTGTATGGGGAAAGTACTCCCTCAAAGGCCAGGAATGCATTCAGGAATAAAAGGCATATTTTAAACATGTGAATAGTATTTTCTTATGATAAAAAGGAACATAAACTGTTAGTTGATACATCTACAGAAAGGCAAAACAAAGATCAGATTATCTTGTTATCTCAAAATTTCAGTGTCTAAATCCATTGCTTTGTACAAGAGACATCATCCTGGTAAAATGGAAACCAGAAGTTCACCATGGCTAAGCCTGTGGGGAGGATGGAAGTTTTTGCTGGCAAAGGATGAAACCGCTGAATCCATTCTTGCCTTTCAAGGCTTGAGGTTACATCACCCAAAAATCTGTGGCTTAAGATCGATCTTGTGAGATTTAGGAAGGAGAGGTGAAAATTATACCTAAACGCTTGGTTATCTACCTTGCTGTATTGTCAGCTCAGGCAGGCAGCCAAGCAACATTATTTGTTTGTTTGTTTAATATAATTTCTAGACTGCTTTTCATAAAACACTGTCTAATCCAGGGGTAGGCAGCCATTTTGGGCTGTGTGCACATTTGGAAATTTGAACACTATTAATGGCTGCCATGGGAAGCCAGGCAAAGGACAAGTAACCTACCCAAAAGACTGAGTACAAGGCAGAAGTGGAGCCTGGGCCCCAACACACTAAACAACTCCTTTGAACCCATAGTTTCCAGCACCAACAGAAACCAATTTCTCAGCAATCCCAACTGCTAGTTAGAAAGTGAGTTAGTTTTTTTAAAAAGCATGAGGGGTAGAGAACTGTGGTAGGTGCCAAGGGAGGTGTCCAGGGCACATTGGCACCCATGGGCACCATGTTGCCTGCTCTTGGTATAAGCAGTGCACAATAATAAAAGACTATAAAAATTATACCTAAATTATATAAAAAACCATAAAACAGTATACAACATTAGTATATATAATCCAGAATCAAGAGCTTGGAAGGACAACGATGTGTAAAAAGTTCACAACTCAGAGAGGATAAAGCCCTGGCCAATGCTTCCAAGCAAGCATGACACTCTAGATCAAGCATGGAACTTTCCCCATATATTATGAGGTGGAAAGGAATCCCTCTGAACTGGACAGTGAAGCCCTTGTGGAAGCATGAAATCAGGATATGAGCATGAGGACATAATGTGCAGAATTCAGAAGGTCATATTTACACTAAGTGCAATGACAACGGAATTTTCAGATTAAAAATGGCACCAGTCCTTGAATGCTTTAAGACTTGGGTGTTTAACAAGCTGTTCAGGAGCTCCATGAAGGCATCTCCTGAGATAAATACTCTCCCCAAAATTAATGTGTACACATAGATTGTGTCCCCTAAGTGAAGACTGAGCCTAGATGACCTCATAGAATCTGTTCCTATTGCAAAACATGGTGCATAATTATGTCAATAATTATAAGGGGAAGTAAGTCCATCGATACTATTGACAGTAGAGACTTATAAGTTTGACATGGAATATTCTGAAATTTTTGTTCAAGAAGTGAACGACAGCTTTGTAGGTCTGAATTCTATTACTGTTATATTGTTTCCAATACTTTTTTCAGCAACATAATGTCTTTGTACCACTAAACAACACCTACTTGCAAGTGAAAGAGGAACAAAAGCTCATAAAACTGCAATAAAATATTTATTTCTCTTCAGCAATAGGATTAATTTTATCACTGTAGATTTATGACCCTGGAAATTCTTTGCTGGATATTTAATATATCAAAAGAGTGGAACAAGGCGACCATGTTAGAAAATAGTTTGAGAAATTTGTGATTTACTGGAAAGAACAGATTTAGGTGCAGGCTGGGTTTTGTTTTTTTTCCAGAGGACTTAATAAAATAGCGACAAAATTGAATTAGCTTGGCATAAAGTTTAATTGCCTGACAAAAAATTGATACTTCTATTGTGTTACTGTTTATGTACAGCATATATTAGACTGAGCACTTTTCTGCTATGATTGAGAGGAAAGTGGAATAGACTTCAATTTTATCAACTGGAGAAAGTTTACTTGCTTAGGCTTTGGGATGGACAACAACCCATGCTTCCCTACTAATTTCACCTAGTATTTTCAGATTTGACCAAGTCATCTTCACAAAGCTAGACCAGTGGATTGGAAGGAAGCACCATGGCAAAAGATCACGTAAAAGACATACTGCACTTCCAGATGGGCAGCTCATAGCACTACCAACCAAAAGGCTTTGTGTAGCTTATTCTGCCTTTCCCTCCATGACAGATTTTTTTTTTTCTAGTACGAAAATAGACAGAAGAGGCAATGGAAAAACACAGCAGGGTGACAAATGGAAGACAATGTTGTCTGAACTTCCTGTACAATTTCATGAATGAGGCAGGGCAATAAAGCCTCATCTCGAAGCACCCTAGTTTTCTGCCTTTAAAAATAGTTCAGAAGTTTCAATAAGAGAAAACCATAAAAACAAACAAAAACAACTACAGTTTAACAACTGTAACATTTAACATTCCCAGTTAACATTTAACTGTTTAACATTCCAGATCTTGTGGGATCTGGAATGGTGTGACAAATATGAATTATATAATGAGAACTTGTCTATATTCAGGAAAATATTGGATGCCATGATCCAGCCATAGCCAGGTGCTGAGGCTGTTTAGCTAATGAAGAAAATCAGAAGATTGAAAGCCCAAATTATGATTCCTCAACATTCAACTCTTGGGGTCAGAAGAAATCCAAAAAAGGAGAGGGATGTAGATTCTCCACCTGAGCTAGAGGACAGTAATGCCAGCCAAAGATGCCCCTGGCCCCAGCTAACAAACATGAGCAATGCTTCCGAAATCCCAGTGCTTCTCTCCACATCACCAGCCATCCCAATGTCAAAATGCCAAAGTAGACACCTTGGAAGGTATCTTGCACAGGAGAATAGTGTTCCATTTGAGGAAACCTTTCTTTTTAAATATATCACAGATAGGGATGGGCGGATTCCCTACCTGCTGGTCCGGGTGGGTATCCGCCCGCAGTGGGAGGCAATCTGTCCCTCCCCCCGGAATCTTCAGGAGCTGGCTCCACTCCACAACGATCCCGTGGAGCTGGCTGCCGGCTCTGCATTGCTGTGCTGCTTCACTGGCTGAGTGAGGGCTAACTAACTCTGGACACAAATGGCATAGTGGATGCCATTTGCAGCCATAAAGCTGTTAGATTAATCTAAATGCAGCCGTAAATAGCTGCATTTAGGTTAATCTAACAGCTTTATGGCCACAAATGGCATCCACTACGCCATTTGCATCTGGAGTTAGTTAGCCCTCACTCAGCCAGTGATACAGCATGGCAATGGCGGCTGTATTGCTGGCGCTGCGGAGTTGGCTGGTGGCTCTGCAGAGTCGCCGCTAGGAGGATCTACCTCCGCATGGGTCCGGAGCTAGGGATGTCAGAGAATTTTGCCACAAATCTCAGGGAGGCCAAATGCCAGCGCATTCGGCCCCCCGAAATCGGTGGCGAAACGGTCTGCCCCCCCCGGGATGGGACTTACCTTGGGCGAATCTCCCTGGCGGCGGTGGCGGTGTGGCGGCGGTGTGGCGGTGGTGCGGTGGCGGCAGCAGCCGGTCTTCCAACCAGCCACCGCCGCCGCCATTTCCAAGTTAAAAAACAACAACAACAAAAACATGATAGGCTACATAAAGATTTACATAGCCTATCACGGCTAGATTTTTAAAAAATACCGTGATAGGCTACATAAATGTTTACGTAGCCTATCATGGCTGAATTAAAAAAACAACAACCACGCGTACGCAAATGGCGGCGCCCATGGGCGCTGCCATTTGCGTTCCTTATTTTGGCTCGTGTAGTCTACATAAACATTTACGTAGACTACGGAGAAAATAAGGGGAACGCAAATAGCGTAGGGTCTACGCTATTTGCGTTCCCCTTATTTTCGCCGTAGTCTACGTAAATGTTTACATAGACTACACGTGCCAAAATAAGGAACGCAAATGGTGGCGCCCATGGGCGCCGCCATTTGTGTACGTGCGGTTTTTGGTGTTTTTTTTAACTCAGCCGTGATAGGCTACATAAACATTTACGTAGCCTATCATGGCTGACTGCAGGGCCAGGATTCGCGGCGGGAGGGATGGGACGCCTCCCCCCCGGCCAGAATTTCGGGGGGAGGGACGGAGCGCCTCCCCCCCACCGCGAATCAAATTTCGTAAAAGGTAAGTGACTTTCGTACATCCCTATCAAGGTGAGGTGAGTAGTGATGTTCCGCCACTACTCACTAGGGTCCATGGCAGAATTCTCCGCCATCCCTAATCTCAGATCAGCAGCTGGTGGTGGAGGCAGAGCTTAGGTTGGGATGTCAGAGCAATCACTATGGAATCAAATGAGTTCAGATTTCTGTTAATCCGACCGACCCACAGATTCCACAGCAGACCAGTTGTTCCTGAGTTGCACAAATTCCACAGACTCACAAACCATTGTTTTTTACTTTCTGGAATTTTATGCAAACTTAGTCATAGAAAAATATGTAAAATTAAAAAATGGCCAAAAATGAGCATTTGTCCCTTAGGCTAAAGCATGAAAATGTGCATTTTGGGGGATTTGTGTGTTGGGGGGGATTTGTGCATTTTTGCAAGTGTGGATTTGTGCAAATGTAAATTTGCGCATATTCGAGGAATTTGGAAAAAATTCAGTTCCGTCAATGAGCGGACTATGGAATGAAAGGCATCTCACAATCTGTGAAATGCAGACGGCATGGATTTGACAAAATCCAGGCATCCCTAAACTTAGGTATATCATGGCTCTATCTGACTATGTCTTTTGAGGATGCAGTGTCTCACTACATGTCCACCAGCCCAGTGGTGCATCACTTTGAAACCATGTGGATTTTTGCTGCAGAATCCAAGTAGACTACTTTAAGTAGGCAAATAAACATGTCTTTTTGCTGAGCAACACTCACCACAAATAATCAATTATAATTGATTTTTGACAGAGAGCTCAGATATAACTTCAATTAATTAATATCCACTGTACAGAAGATTATAAGCAGATAGACCTAGTCATTCAGGATTTATGAACTCTGTATGTATGACTACCTGTCATTACATGTATCACTGTCTGCATGCTGGAATGAAGTTGTGGGTGTGTGCTCAGTGCAGCATTCTGTTTTTCATCTGATTTAAAGTCTTTGCAGATGAAGGTTCTTCAGAAGATAAGTGTCTTATGACATATTTATTTGTCTTATTTTTATAATCATTACATCAAATTGAACAAATTGGGAACACACAACAAGAGGGGATTGGATTAGAGAAGCCTTAAAAGGTTTAGTGTTTCCCCTATCATTATTGGACAAAACATTTTTAATTAGTATAAAATGCATTAGTAACAATTAAACAAAGCTGACAGCAACAAATTACCCTTTATCCATTTTAAATTAACTTTTTAATTTTAGAATATCAGCCCAACAGAAAATAACATTTGATTTAAATAGAAATCTTCTGATATAATTACAGACACAAAAAGCAACTTTTTCTGTCTTGTAGATGGTCATAAAGGAGGCTAATGAACTAGCTTCATTCCTTGCGAATTCCTTGCAAAAGAGAAGAATTTCATCTCAGGTTTTTTATGTCTGTTTTTCCTGAATAGATGTACAGATTATTTCCTCTTAGCAAATGAGATTCAATGCATTTTTAAACTTTTTTTTAAAGAAGCACTTACAAATTTGTGACTTTGCTTGTTGTTAGACATTTTGCAGAGCAGCATGAAAAAGAAACAAATCATGCTTAAGTAGTTGCTCTGTTTCCTTATTCCACACCACACTCCTCAATTCAAAAGGGTTAAGAGCCCATTAAATTCTCTTCTTAGTCTATAAGATTCTTTGCCAAACGCTTCTTCAGTCCTTTGAAGAAAATGTCTTGAAGGTTACCCACAAAGAATTATTGTACTTCTCAAATATCCTTGACTTATATCTTGAAACATAGGGCCATTTTAATTACTAACAGATGAAAGCCAGAGTGGTTTAACTCCATCAGATTTGAGGCATTTCTTATCATGTTGAACATCTTGGAAAATCCATCTCATACCAGCTCTCTGGTTGATGTTTAAGAGTTTTTTCTAAGGCAAGTTCTTATCCCCAGCCTGAGCCCCCCCCCCCCACGCAGTTCTCCCTCAGTAATATGTGAATTGTTCCATGTGAATCATTATAACTGACTGAAAAATAAAGATAGGAAGGAGGAAGTCATATAGAAAAACTAGACTAGGGTGTGGACATTTCAAAGTAGAGAAAAGGCCTCTGTGCAGATTAGTGTTCTGGGTTTGTTTTTCGTGTTTGGTTTGGTTTTGGTTTTTGTAAGAAGATAGAAACAGCCTTACTGGATCAGACCTAAGGTCCAGCTCAGTCTGCACTCCATCACCAACAATGCTATAAATGTTGTTTATCTCAGCATTTGGTTATTATAGGTACAGTGCCTCTGATGATGGAGGTGATGGTACTAAGGGAAGACAAAAGGGGATTGGCAAGAGATGCAATCATGAAGAAAGACGCATGAAGAAAGAGATGCACGAAGAAAAGAGAAAAGAAAAATCAAGGCATTTTACAATGCTCAGTCACGTCAAGTAGACTGTAGAAAGTATATTGCACTTCATCCGACTCCAATGAAAAGGAGAAATAGAGCTGGGTGTCCAGATCTCTAGAGGCATGGCTGAATCTGTCAGTTTCATTTCCCCCCACCTTTGAACTTTTCAAATCTCACATTCTTTCTCTCCCAAACTTCTTTTGTGAAGTTTGGTGAATTCTTATCAAAACTGAACTATGTTGAAAGTCTCACTCATTTGCACTAGCAAAATCCAATAGATGCAGCTATTCCCAGCATGGGAAAGGACATGATGCACCTGCCTGCCATGTAGAGCTTTTCTGCACAAGGCTGTTAAATCAGCTGTTAATCTTCTGTATCTAGTTTTGGTTTCATTGCAGAATTGATATCTGAGCGCTACACAAGGAGCATTTCCTTTCCTGCTTTTTCACTACATAGACTCTAAGTGGCACTGTGGTATAGTGGAATAGAACAAATACACCAGAAGAAATGGCACTTTCTTGCACTTTCACAATTAAGTGCCGCATTTTCCCTGCTCTAAAAGAACTTGCTGAAAGTGCTGCTTAGACACAGAAGTGAAACTGGAGGGTCACAATGTCGTCTAAAGAACGCGTAAACAACTATGACTAGGGAATGATGAGCACATGATAAATGCCGTGAGTAGAAAAGCCTATCATTATTAAAGATGAGAAGCCTGTCAGAAAAAAGAGGTGGCAACCCTAATTAAGCACTAACATTGTTGAATATTACACAACGATTCAAACCCAGACTTTTAAGACCAAAGCACTCAAACCCTGGGCCTGGATGAATGAATATGCCAGTTTTCCCATATTCAAATTTTTAAAATCTCAACTTCTTTTTGTACCAAATATAGAGAACTTAGTGAATTTCTTATCAAAACCTAACTGAAATGAAATTCTCACCCATCCCTAGATGTCATGCAGCAGCTTCATGTAGATGTTGGGGGGACAAATGAAAGCCCCACATATGGTATCACATAAATACCATAGAACAGAGCAATAGTCACTCAGCACCATCTTCTGGAACCAGCCCTCTAGGTAAGAGCAGAATTACAGGACTGTGGTACCACTGGCTGCCACCCCAACCAACCTGTTGAAGAGGACATGACAGTCAATGGTATTGAATCCCACTGAGAGATCTAGCAGGGTTGCACTCCCCACCCTTCTTCCAGCTCAGGTCTTCCATGGGGGTGACCAAAGCAATTTAAGGGCCAAACCCAGGTCTGAAGCTGGACTAAAAAGGATGAAGATAATCAGTGTCATCCAAGGATAGTGGGAGTTGCTCATCAACCACCCACTCATGCATTTTGCTCAGATAGATTAATAGTAACTGGCTGGTATTTGGAATGATCAGTAGGGTCCAATGAGGCCTTATTTAGGAGTGGCCACATGACCAGCTCCAAGAACACTCCTGCTCTTAATGAATTATCCCTTGAACCCAACCAGTCAACCCCCTCCTGCCGGTTGTTATCAGCCATGATTTTATTTTCATTTGCTTTACAGTTTTGCAAGTATTGACTTTACAGAAATAATAACCTCCAAATGAATTTGGGAGTGAATATTTGGAGTCTGCATGCAAATCTGGGATTGAAACAACCTTGTTTGCTATACATCAAAGAATGTTGTGAAGTAATGTCACAGATTCATACCCTCAAATAACCCTACAACAACCCGTGGGTTATTTAAGGGTTGTTTCCCTCTCAAACAAGCCATGCCACCCAGCTTTGAATGACATGACAAGCTGTGCACAGGTGGGTAATTAGGCAAATGGTGCCCAGCATGTGCCAGCACAAACTGGGGATTAAAAAAGCCACCATGGTTTGTTTTAATTCTGCAAACTGGATCATTGTGTTATATACATTGTTATGCAGCCTCTACTAATCCAGAATCACACATACTGACTGGGTTCAGACAATCAGTGGAGGAAAAGAAGTCACAGTGGCTTCTTTTCTCTACCCCACATGTCCCACTCATGCAACATCCACTTCCCTAATTACCCTTCCCACAGTGCAGCTTGCCTTGTCGTCCAAACCCAGCAACGTGTGCGGGGGGGGGGGGGGCTTCCAAACCACCTCATAACCCCTACAATAAGCCATGGTTTGACAGGTGGGGGACCAGCATGGCCTGAAAACCCATTCAGGGGAGTTTAACATGCAGCAGGACAGTATATCTAATCCTACAGTGACCCCCTTTCTGCAACAGAATTATCCCGAGTTTCTGCTTTCGAGAAAGCTGATATGTAAACATGAATTGTTGAAATTTCAGCATGTTTTGTTTTCCTAACAAGTCAAATATTTGCATTAAAATAAAGAAAAACAAGACAGTGTATAACCCTGCTAAGCAGGATCAGCACAGCAAAAAACATAGAATTGAGATAGATGGATCCATATGAAAAGACTATCAACAAGGAGCCTTAGGAGTTTGGAAGCAATGGCAGGCGTGAATGCCATGGCTGAATGCCATGGAATTAGGACTCATTAGGCATGCTCTTACTGTTATGGCAGAAAGTAGCACTTTGAAGTAAAATAAGAAAGGTTATAGGGTAGGATTATAAGTCACATGGTAGCAATAATGTATCCATTTGGGACAAAGAAGGAAATAGAAGAATATATAGCAAGAAAAATATTCAGTGCTAAGATTTCTGTCAGAGTAGGAAGAAATGTAGACAAACTCAAATGTAAAATTCAGTTTTGAATTTGCAGCCTATATCATGTGGCATGGAAGGTGCTTGTTTTTTTTAAAATTGATGTGCATATTTGGGGTGTGAAAATCAAATTGCATTACCAGGTTTCAAAAGCAGAAATGTGAGGAATGATGCATCACCTATAACCTGTGTGTGTAGTCCTAGGGAGGAGGATATGTATTACACCTAGTATTAGAGGTAGTATGCCTCTGGATACCAATTGCTAGGGAACATGAGTAGGAGGGCACTATTGTGGGTTTCCCATAGGCATATGGCTGGCTACTGTGGGAACAGAATTCTGAAGCAGGTAGGCCTCAAGTCTATTCCACCACAGTGTCGGGAGGTCGCCCCTGCTGCCTTCTGAAATCCTCAGGTAGCCAGAATCAACATGCAGACAATAGGGATCTTTTCCAAGGCTTTATTCCCATTCAACCTAATGATGCTTACAGATGCTAATTGCTTGATCCTACTAGTGAGACTTGAGAGATCTGCCTACTCAGGGGTTCTAACCTTAGGAATCAGTTGATCTCCATTTGGAGGCGAAGGTGGGAAACTTCTGTACTTATGGGCTAGGAGGAGAGAGTCCACCTTTTTTCCCCCAGGGCATCGGGGCACCGCTGTTGCCATTGCGCCAAGCGGGCTGAGCGCTTCCTCTCAGCGCCCGCCATCTCCTGCTTGACACTGCGCCGGCACCTAGTTGTACCTACCTCTCCCTGCCAGGGTCACTATCACTCTCAGGAATGTGTACTGGGAGGGGCTATCCCCCTGGCTGCTCCTCTGAACAGTGTGTGGGTTCCTCTCCCCTGGTTTCTATCTCTTCCTCAAAATCAGAACTGCTTTGGGGTTCTCTGGGCTGTGATCCAACCCTGACACACAGCTGTGATCCACTATATGAGAAGTATGTATGGGCCTTCCTTTGAACTTAATGCTTCTTCACATTGGGAACTATGTGCTCCCTGCTATGGGTCAACTGAGGAGGAGAAGGAGAGAGAAAAGGACATGACTGAGCCTTGTCCAGGCTCATCAGTATGTAACTGATGCGCATCACAAACCAACAGATTTACATTACTGCACGCACATTCTTAGCAAAAGAACGCGAAACCAGAGGAAGTCAACTTCACTGTGATCACTGAGGGAAAATGTCCCCTAAAAATTAGTAGTAATGATTAGACTACTGTAACATGCTTTCTGTGGGGCTGCTCTTGTACCTGGTTCAGAAGCTGTAGCTACTGTAGAATGCAGCAGCTAGGGTGTTATGGGACACCCAGCTATGTTCAATAACACCTGTGTGGTAAGTCCTGGACTGGCTGCCTATTAGCTACTGAGCCATGTTCAAGGTTATGTTGCTGACATACAAAGCCCTAAACAACTTAGGACCAGGATATCTAGCAGACCACCTTCCCCTATATATACCCAGCCAACCATTAAGATCTTCAGAGGAGGCCTTGCTGGTCATTCCATGACCAACAGAATGTTGCCATATAATATCTTGAAGGTGGGCCTTCTCAGTGGCAGCACCCACCCTCTGGAAGACCCTCCCCCATGCAGTTTGAGAGGAAGAAAATATTTAAATGCCACCTGAAACTGTACTTGTTCACCCAGGCCTTCCCTGGCTTGTAAATAATCACAATTTATCATACCCTGCTCCATCTTACTCTTTTTGTATTGTCTCTGTATTGTTATTGTAGTCTTTAAATGGCTTCTAATAGTATGTTTTAAATCTATTTGTTTTATTGTAGTTGAAATTGTTTTTAACTTTAATAATGCATTTAAATGTGATTTTAATATTTGTATGTGAACCACTTGGAATTTTTAATATGAAGTGGTATGTAAGAAATAAACAAACAAACAAACAAACAAACAAATAAATGTCTTGTTCTTGGCACTTAAGTACAAGTGTCTGTGTTAAAAGCAAGTGACATGAACATTGTCTCTAACAATTCTCCATGTGATAGGATTTGGGAAATTATGTAGCGCAGCTGTTCCTTGACAGTGCCACTTTAAACTACAGGTGTATGACCACATGTTTGAAGGTTTCCTCTTCCTAATACAGGAGATTCTCTGCACATGAAAAAGTGCATAGAAAAATGAGGTTGGAATCTTTCTCGTTTTCTATGTGCAGACAGAGTTTTTCTATATAAGAACAATGCAAACAAAGAGTCCCCTGCCTAGAGTCTAAAGTAGTACAGCCCAGCTCATACAGTGTGATGATCATGCTGGAATTGCTAAACCATGTAAGCGCGTCCCTGGATAGTAATCAAAGCAACTATATGGAGGTAGCAAAGGGAATATCTAAAATTGGTTGGTGCAGTTATTATTGTCAAAAATTCAAATAATGCTGATATTCCTCTTCGTCTTGATAGCAGGAGTAATGTGCATTAAAGACATCACATGAAATTCATTAGTATTAATAATGAGCACATGTTCACAGTATTCTGCACATATGTCAGGATCAAGACTTAGTCATACTTAGAGCTGACCTATTGAAATCAATGGCACTTATTGACTTCAGTGGGTCTACTGTGAGTATGCCTCAGTTTTGATCCAACCCATGCTGCCTTATAAATATTTTGAGTGGACAGGAAAATAAGCTAATACAAATATTAAGTAAATAAACAATAGTATGGGAATTGACTGAAATTATAATTAAGAATCTGAATTGTTGGCTCATGTGTTACAGCTGTGGATAAGAATGGACATGTAGGTGTGCAGTAAGAAAGGCATATTTTATGTATCTCAATAAACAAGCAAATACATTTCACTATTAAGTAGGGTTCATTTCCCTACAGTAATTTTGGCTAGTATAGGATACTGTACCAGAAATGTCATAAGCAGAAAATACAAAATAGCAATTCTAGTTCTCTGTCACTTGGCAGACCTACAATGAATTGTATAATGAATCATCTGCAAAGAATTCTGTTTACTTCTGTTAAGTTCATGGTCCATTCCTTGTATTAGACAAGGAAACAATAAACATAAGTTTTGCAGTGTCATTATCATCTTTCCCAGCTCTGTGTCTAGTGAATCCAGAAATTCAATGAATTCTTATGAATTTCATCAGAAAACTAGGTCCAATAGTAGTTATGGGCCTATCTTGCACTCATTTTGCACTCACTGTTTCAAATGAATGTTTCCTGAAATCATCTAAAATAGGGATGTACAAAAGCGACTTACCTGTTCGTGGATTATGTTTATGGTGGGGGGGGAGGCGTTCCATCCCTCCCCCTGGAATCCTCGACGGGGGGGAGGTGCTCCTTTCCTCCCCCCCTGGAATCCTTGAATGGCCGGCTGTGCTCCGTGGCAGCTCTGCGGAGTAGCCAGCCAGGCCCAGCCAGGCCAGAGCCATCCGCAGCCGGATTTCCGGCCGCGGAGGGCTCTGGATAAAAACAAAACCAAAAACCTGCATATGCAAATGGCGGCGGCTACGGCCGCTGCCATTTGCATTCCTTCTTTTTGGCCGTCTTAATCTAAGTAAATATTTATGTAGACTATGACTGCGAAAATAAAGGGGAATGCAAATAGCGTAGTGGGTGCTATTTGCGTCCCTTTTTGATTCACCATTTTAGCCTACATAAATCTTTACGTAGGCTTAAATGGCGAATCAAAAGGGGACACAAATAGCGCCCGCTACGCTATTTGCATTCCCCTTTATTTTTGCCATCATAGTCTACGTAAATATTTACGTAGACTAAGATGGCCAAAAATAAGGAACGCAAATGGCGGCGGCCGTAGCCACCGCCATTTGCGTACGAGGGTTTTGTTTTTTTTGTATGCCATTTGCGTACGCGGGTTTGTTTGTTTTTCAAACCCACCCAGCCATGATAGGCTATGTAAATCTTTACACAGCCTATCACGTCTTTTTTTTTTTACCAAGACTGGAAATGGCGGCGGCGGCAGGCAGTCGGAAGACCAGCCGCCGCTGCCGCTGCCGCCGCCACCGCCACAGCCGCCGCCGCCCGGAAGATCTGCCCCAGGTAAGTCTCGTCCCGGGGGGGATCCGCGGGGTGGCGGGGGGGGTGGCAGGCCATTCTGACACAGATTTCGGGGGGCCGAATGCACTGGCATTCGGCCTCACCAAGATTCGTGGCGGAATTCTCTGCCATCCCTAATCTAAAATGGAAATATCTAGTTTCTCAAGAGATTTTTTTTTAAGAGGATATTCCTGCTGTACTACCATGGTGCGCACAATCCAGAAAATTGTGGATAAGCCTAAATTCATTGAAATCCAGTACTAATGTATTGTTGACTTCCTTAGGACTTGGGCATTCTAGATGGTGTCCATTATCTGGCTTCAAATATTGACAGGCCTGAGGAGTTTTCAGTGGGTTGGATAAGCAGTTTATTCTGCCAACAGGAACATACCTGATCAGAGATCTGCTGAGAATGCTCCTGACAATAGAAAGGGAACAAGCAATTTTGGCTGATTCTGTACCCCCAGCACTATATCCCCCACTGTTCTGGAGGGTTCCTTATCCTCTGGGGCAGATTTTCAGGGGATATTGGGGACTGGAAGGGGAGACAGGAATCAGTGAAGAAAAGATCACCTCCTCTCCTTCCCCATTCAGCCAGCAGAAAAGCTCTTCTAGATCTAAAGCTTCCCCCTGATGGAAGGACCCCTTCCTTGGATCCAGTTGTGTATGGATCCAGCTGTGTGTGGCTGTGTGTGTGTGTGTGTGTGTGTGTGCGTGCACACATGCATACGTACATATTTGTATCTGGTGGAAGAGATTGTTAAATAAACTGCATTATTTTACCTGTAGATGGCTGAATCTGTACATGAAAATACGTTTAATGAAGTGAATGTGTGCCCTCTCCCACAGCAAAATTGTGTAACGACTAGGAAAATCAATGAGAAAGTTATGTTGTGGGCTTACCAAATTGCAGTAACCTTAAATGACAGGTTTGGATCTCTAATTATTCTTGAAGAGTGTGAGGGGTGTGAAGGCATGCCCTGTATATAACCATTGGTGTTATGTAATGTTTATTTTTTGTGGCCTCTTTGAGGCTACAGTGTATCTGAGTAGGCCTGAGGCCTTGCTTTGTTACTGTCAAAGGCCTGTGTAGTAGTTGCTTAGTGATGTTCTAAAGGGGGAGAGAGAGACAATCACTTTGAATATTGGTGGTAAATTAATTTGTGATTGGCTGCAAATTCTAGCAAGGTGGGAAAGAGCAGTTGGGAAATGACAGTTAAGGAATTGACAGTTGAGTTAATATATGGTAGTCAGTGAGGGAGAAGATCTGCCTGTTGGTGTGTGGTAGTGTAAAAGGACTAGGAGAAAGCTGAGGAGAAAGTGAATCGCTAAGGGCTGGACGTTAAGCTATTCTTTCACTGGGGGATAACCTTACATGGTGAAGATCAAGTGACTGTGTTTTGCCAGGAGGCTTCTTTAAGATCTTGCCGGAAGAAGGTTATACAAGCAGGCAATAAAAACCTTGAAAAACTGTCTAAGCAGCCAGAAATACAACAGGAGGAGCTTTTGGTGTCAGATGAAAACTGTACCCAGAAGCTGGACCTGGTTGTAAGGGTATTTGGCTGGGGTGGAGGTTTAGGGAATTGGCCTGATGTAAAATAAGTCATTATGAGGCTTGTAGAAGCAACAGTGTATCCTGAGTCCTTCAGAATGGTCACTAAGCAATCTTCTGAAAATCCCAAGTAAATATTAATGATCCTTTATGTACAAAATATCCCTTTAATAAATTAACTTGTTTAATTTATTAAACAAAACTTGTCTCAAGTGCTGGTACCCATCTCATATCTAAGCCTCTTATACCAGATACTAGGAGATTTTAAAGTATTCTTACGCACCCATGGGCAGTGCTAGTATACCTGAGGTGAATGCAGGGGTTGGGGCACACAACAGCTATATTGCAGAGAACCTGACTTAAGGAAAATAATTGGACTTTAAGCAGTCTCAGAAAATCCAGTTTTTCTGTGATAAGCTCCGGGATGGCAGCTGGATGGCCATGATGTCATATACCCCTAATGACCTCAACACGCATCCAGCTCGGAGTAAATCGCTGGTGGAGACATCCCCCAGGTGAACATCATAAAGAGTGAATAGAAGTTCCAAGTCTGGATGTGTGCTAAGGAACCACAGTTGATCTTGGCTACCTCGATCTGTCAATTGCTGGTTAAGACATGTTTTCTCCCTTTCATATTTTATAGTGCTCATTGTAGCAAATGCAGGTGTGCATGCAGCAAACATGTTTGCTGCATAATGTCTGAGTTAGCCCTACATCTCTGAAATCAATGGAACTTTTTTCGAAGTCATCCAAGAGTTCGCAGCTTTAAGATGAAACAGGGACTATATAGAGGTCTGAATAAGCTTCTGTCTATCATCTGTCTTAACTATTATCTGTCTGTCTATCTATATGTCAATCAATCAGAGGATTAAATGAACCAATGGAATCTTCAGTAGCTGTGTGTGTATTCTTTCACTTTCAAGATTAGAGTTGTGCAGACATTTTAATAATATAGATTAATGCAGAATCTGAAATTCTTAAAAGAGCCGTAATTCCATTTTTCTTTGGAAGGTTCTGAATTTCTGAGAATAAATGGGTTTCATGATTCTTCTCTTTAATGAGAACAGAGCTTACATTCACTTGTTGTTGTTGTTGTTGTTGTTGTTCAGTCATTCAGTCGTGTCCGACTCTTCGTGACCCCATGGACCATAGCACGCCAGGCCTTCCTGTCCTGCGCTCTCTCCCGGAGCGTGCTCAAGTTCATATTCATTGCATCCGTGATGCTATCTAGCCATCTCATCCTCTGCCGTCCCCTTCTCCTTTTGCCTTCAGTCTTTCCCAGCATCAGGGTCTTTTCCAGAGAGTTTTCTCTTCGCATTAGGCGGCCAAATTATTTGAGCTTCAGCTTCAGAATCTGTCCTTCCAATGAGCACTCAGGGTTGATTTCCTTTAGGATGGACTGATTTGACCTCCTTGCAGTCCAGGGGACTCGTAAGAGTCTTCTCCAGCACCACAGTTCGAAAGCATCAATTCTTCGGCGCTCAGCCTTCCTTATAGTCCAGCTCTCACAGCCATACATTACTACTGGGAAAACCATAGCTTTGATTAGACGGACCTTTGTCGGCAAGGTGATGTCTCTGCTTCTTACTATGCTGTCTAGGTTGGCCATAGCTTTCCTCCCAAGGAGCAAGCGTCTTTTAATTTCATGGCTACAGTCACCGTCTGCGGTGATCTTGGAGCCCAAGAAAGTAAAATCTGTCACTGCTTCCATTTCTTCCCCTTCTATATGCCAGGAAGTGATGGGGCCAGATGCCATGATCTTCGTTTTTTTAATGTTGAGTTTCAAACCAGCTTTTGCACTCTCCTCTTTCACCCTCAACAAGAGGCTCTTGAGATCCTCTTCGCTTTCTGCCATTAGGGTGGTATCGTCTGCATATCGGAGGTTGTTGATAATTCTCCCAGCAATCTTAATTCCGACCTCTGATTCATCCAACCCGGCATTTCTCATGATGTACTCTGCATATAAGTTAAATAAGCAGGGTGACAATATGCAGCCTTGTCGTACTCCTTTCCCAATTTTGAACCAATCGGTTGTTCCATGTCTGGTTCTTACTGTTGCTTCTTGACCCTCGTACAGGTTTCTCAGGAGACAGGTAAGGTGGTCTGGTACTCCCATCACTTTCAGAATTTGCCACAGTTTGTTGTGATCCACACAATCAAAGGCTTTAGCGTAGTCAATGAAGCAGAAATAGACATTTTTCTGGAATTCTCTTGCTTTCTCCATGATGCAGCGAATGTTGGCGATTTGATCTCTAGTTCCTCTGCCTCTTCTAAACCCAGCTTGTACTTCCGGTAGTTCTCAGTTCGCATACTGCTGAAGCCTAGCTTGTAGGATTTTGAGCATCACCTTGCTGGCATGTGAAATGAGCGCAATTGTGCGGTAGTTTGAACACTCTTTGGCGTTGCCCTTCTTTGGAATTGGAATGTAAACTGACCTTTTCCAGTCTTGTGGCCACTGTTGAGTGTTCCAGATTTGTTGGCATATTGAATGCAGCACTTTAACAGCATCATCTTTTAGGATTTTAAATAGCTCGGCTGGAATACTGTCATCTCCGCTAGCTTTGTTGTTACTAATGCTTCCTAAGGCCCACTTGACTTCACTCTCGAGGATGTCCGGCTCAAGTTCAGTGACCGCACTATCATGGCTATCAGGGACATTCAGATCTTTCCTGTATAGTTCTTCTGTGTATTCTTGCCACCTCTTCTTAATCTCATCTGCTTCTGTTAGGTCCCTGCCTTCTTTGTCCTTTATCATGCCCGTCTTTGCACAAAACGTTCCCTTGAGATCTCCAATTTTCTTGAAGAGATCTCTAGTCTTTCCCATTCTGTTGTTTTCCTCGATTTCTTTGCATTGTTCATTTAAGAAGGCCTTCTTGTCTCTCCTTGCTATTCTCTGGAACTCTGCATTCAGTTGGGTATATCTTCCCCTTTCTCCCTTGCTTTTCGCTTCCGTTCTTTCCTCAGCTACTTGTAAAGCCTCATCAGACAGCCACTTGGCTTTCTTGCATTTCTTTTTCTTTGGGATGGATTTCGTTGCTGCCTCCTGAACAATGTTACGGACCTCCGTCCATAGTTCCTCAGGCACTCTGTCTATCAGGTCTAATCCCTGAAATCTATTCCTCACCTCCACTGTATATTCATCAGGGATATGATTTAGGTCATACCTGAACGGTTTAGTGGTTTTCCTGACGTTCTTCAATTTAAGCCGAAATTTTGCAAGAAGCAGCTCATGATCTGAGCCACAGTCAGCTCCAGGTCTTGTTTTTACTGACTGTATGGAGCTTCTCCATCTTTGGCTGCAAAGGACATAATCAATCTGATTTCGATCTTGACCATCTGGTGACGTCCATGTGTAGAGTCGCCTCTTGTGCTGTTGGAAAAGAGTGTTTGCTATGATCAGCATGTTCTCTTGGCAAAACTCTATTAGCTTTTGTCCTGCTTCATTTGGTACACCAAGGCCATGCCTGCCTGTTATCCTGGTGATTTCTTGACTTCCTACTTTAGCATTCCAATCCCCTATGATGAAGAGGACATCTTTTTTTGGTGTTAGTTCTAGAAGGTGTTGTAGGTCTTCATAGAACCGATCAACCTCAGCTTCTTCAGCCTCAGTGGTTGGGGCATAGACTTGAATTACTGTGATGTTGAATGGTTTGCCTTGGATTCGTACTGAGATCATTCTATCATTTTTAAGATTGTACCCCAGTACTGCTTTTCCCACCCTTTTGTTGACTATGAGTGCTACTCCATTTCTTCTAAGGGATTCTTGCCCACAATAGTAGATATGATGGTCACCTGAATTAAATTCGCCCATTCCTGTCCATTTTAGTTCGCTGATTCCCAAGATGTCGATGTTCAATCTTGCCATCTCATGTTTGACCACCTCCAGCTTACCTTGATTCATTGATCTGACATTCCAGGTTCCTAAACAATATTGTTCTTTACAGCATCGGATTTTCTTTTCACCACCAGACACATCCACAGCTGAGTGTCCTTTCGGGTTTGGCCCAGCCGCTTCACTCTTTCTGGCGCTACTTGGAAATACCCTCTGCTCTTCCCCAGTAGCATATTGGACACCTTCCGACCTGAGGGGCTCATCTTCCGGCGTCATCTCTTTTAGCCTTGTGATACGTTCCATGGGGTTTTCTTGGCAAGAATACTGGAGTGGGTTGCCATTTCCTTCTCCAGTGGACCACATTTTGTCAGAACTCTCTGCCATGACCTGTCCGTCTTGGGTGGCCCTGCACGGCATAGCTTATGGCTTCACTGAGTTACGCAAGCCCCTTCGCCACAACAAGGCAGTGATCCATGAAGGGGTTACAGTCACTACCTATGGTTATTCTACTTAACGAACCATCATAATACAATGAAACAGTCACTGCCTCAGTCAAATGCATATTACAAAAAAATGAGATAAATCTAACACCATTCTATATCCAGACTCTAAAGCTTTATTTCTCCTTTTTTTTTTGTCTAGAAAAGAATGGATTCTCATGTCTTTCATACTTACAACACAATCTACTGGAATGTTTTCATGTGTGATCCTCATAGTAATGTGTAGGAACTGTGCAATCTCCAAACACAATCATCTCCCGGAATGAGAATGCATAGGGCCAATGACAGATTTGTAACCTACCTGGCCAAGATCACATGGAGACACCACACAGTACACAGTAGTTCTACATGGTCCCACTAGTGATTGTGTAAGGGTAGTCACTGTATTAAACAGAGTTAGGGTTACTTATTTCACATAATCTCAAATATGGAAATCTGTATGTATCCTAGGGCAGCAGTACCATGCTCACCCATCACTGATGTATGCATTTGATTCACATAATCATACCTCTTCCTCTTTCTCCTCCTCCTTTTTCAAAGGATCACAAGAATTTGGAGTATTCTGTGCATCCTTTTTTTCATTTCCCTAATACATTCATTTTATTTTCAAAAACTTCACTTTTTCATAATTCATTCTTTTAAATTATATTCATTTCATCATTCATCATTGCATTCATCTATTACTCATTAATTGTTTTCATTGCCTTTTCTTTCTTTCTTTTACTTTATGTTTTCACATCCAGGGGTGTGCAGCAGAGCTGGTTTGGTCATTGCCTCTTGTTGGCAACCATTGGATTTTCACAGAATGCCCCAGATGTTGCATTGATCTGGGGCATTCAGGAAAAAAATGGTGGCCCTACAGGCAGCCACCAGTTTTTCCCTCAGCGTGCCCTGAAATGACCTAACAGGTCCATTTTCTTCTATTGTGAAGCAAATGCACATCCTAGTTGGGAGTATATGCTTTCCACATTTGGTACCATATATACCCACTATTAAAAATGACTAAGAGTATCCAGTCCAACAGTCTGCTGCAACCATTCCCTTCCAGATGACTCCACATAGGTATAGGCAAACTTTGCCTATTGCATCTATTAGATGCTCATTTTTATTTTTTGCTGGCTTGCTATTTGCACAAGGTGTTGAATTATTGCTCATCACAATTCTCCATGCAAAATGCTGGCCTGCTTGCTATTGCTTATCTATCTTTGTTTTTTTTTGTTTTTAATGTATCCATAATTACTCTTCAGAAATCTGTTGCTGTCTTTGGGGAACTGATTCACAGCTGAGAACATGCTATTTTCATTCCTAAAAACTGAAAGCCATGGCTGCTGCATCCCTAATCCCACATAGGCAGTCCGCACTAGGACACAATCAAAGAGTAGGTGTACTGCATAAAGGTGCCCGCCGAGCAAATAACTTCATAGGATTCAATCAAATGAGTCAAGCCACATGCTACAAGGTGCTTGATCGAGCCCAGTTTTGTTTTATTCCTTCCCCATCTCTAAATTAAAGACAAATATTATAGCTGTGTTAGTGATTGCTGTTTGCATACATGCACAAACAAATGTGTGTGCGTGTGCACACACACAATGTCACATCAAGCTACCCAGCCTGTCGCTCACATGGCTGATTTTTCATTACTGAATGCCAGATCCCCCACTAAATTATTAAAGAGTATCCTGTTATATTTATTACAGAGCTGGCTGATATTACTGCCAATTGTCAAATTTCAGTTTCCTGTTGTTGATTTTCATGCATGAGAAACACACAAGCTGCTGGATTGGTGCCAGCGCTCCATCAATCTCTCGAGCTGACTTCGACCTCGGGATATGTAAGAGCAGCGGATAAATTGGGAGATCAATGCCTTGTCCCTCCTGCTGTGCCAGCTGCTATTGAGAAATTAATATGAGGATCACTATAAATAAAAGATAAAAGATGATATGGCTTACAGTGTAAAATATTAAGGCTGGACACAATGCGCTCTATGAATCTAAACCAAAAGCCAAGTACGTTAACCCTGTAAGAGCACATGCTGCTGTGTGGGCTGGAGGAGGACAGAGAAATATCTGCCTGGAAATGAGAAGATATGGCTTTAAAGTCTAACTAGATTAGGTGGAAGCATCGAAATGCAACAGAACTGAAAACACTGTATCAGATATTGAAGCTGAACAAGACCAGTTCTCTACGCTACTAATCATGTAGACATTTTTGACCTTATAAGGTTGCCCTCATGATATTACTTTGGGATGGGTTTTAAAGCAAAGGACTAGGGAAGGGTAGGTGGGTTTGTGGAAGGGGACGATCAGTGCCCATTTGAGGGAAGAGAAACAATGTTGCCTCCATCAAAGAAACCTGTTATTAGGTCTGTCCTGAAGAAACCATCTTTGCTATTGATGATCTCTCCAATTATTGCCTAGGGACAGCCATCCCCAACTTGGTGCCCTCCAGATGTGTTGGACTACAACTCCCAGAATCTGCCATCCAGCATAGCTAACTCTGGTTGTTGTAGTCCAACACATCTGGAGGGCACCAAGTTAGGGAACTTATGCATTGCCAAAAAAGAAGAAATGCACCATCAAAAAAGAGGACACATGGTTGCATGAAATTTGTACATGCTTATATATATGCAGACTGCATCTCTAATTAGTGTAATTTGCGCAAACTGCAACCCAAATCTATACAAATTGTGTAAATTGCAGTTGTAATTTGCACAAATCTCTAGCTACACAAATAAAAAAATACAGAAAATCCACTAGCTGGCCCAACTTGCTGCGGACCAAGTTGGGCCAGCTAGCGAAAAACAAATGAGAGTCCAGGGGGCTAAGCTGATGAAAGGTCGTTGAGACCCCGCAACTGGATTCCTCTGACATCCCTAAGGTATGGTGTCTTCTGTTAGGAGTAGGGAAGCTGGAATGTATACAGTCAAATTCTCTGTCCTGTGGCATATGCTGCCATACAGAAAGATCCTGCCTGATCCCTGATTTTCTTCCCTTAAAGGAGCAGCACACACTTTTTTTGTTAATGAAATTTCAGGGAGAATATACTGAATCCAAGACCTGTTTTTATTTGTATTGCAAAGTAGTTTTTTTTCCTGCTGATATTTTGAAAAGACTTTTTGGTAACGAGGTTGATTTGTGTATTTTATAGCTGGGTTTCTTGTTTTGTGATTTTTATTATGATGTTTTATAGAACCCTTTGGAGAATTGCAAACAGCCTTGAGTGCCACTTGGTTAGGTGGGTTGAAAACTAAACATTTTTCTTTTCATTTTAAGTGCTGTGGTCATCAGCTCACAGCAAAATATGTCTGACAATTTCAAGAAACTGGAAGAGAACAGGCAGCTAAAATAGAAGCATAAAGTGCTTGGATATAGAGTAACTGAGGAACTAATATCAATACATTGTGTATTTGTGGGAGGCACAGATAAATGAGGTGGTATCCACATGAGAAATAAGATTCATGGCTTTTTACCCTCTTGCTGTAGTAACGCACTGATGTCACATATGCTGTGACTTACAGTTTAAAATGCAAAAACTCACATTTTAATTGGCTACATTATGGATTGACTGAAAGTAAAGACTCAACCAGAAGAGTTAGGGTTGCCACATATCAAATTAACCATTCTTCCCAGGTCAAAAGCTGGACTAGCCATTTACACCTGTACTCTTACATATATTGACATCCACAGAGCCATTTTATGTAAGATCAGATGTGTGAATTTTTGTGATGGCCTTTTTTCTTTTTTTTTGCAAAATGGCAGAGCTCACAGAGCTCATTGGATGGGCCCGGAGTGAGTGTGGGTGGCTCAACAAGTGTGGGGCAAGCTCAAGTGGGGCAGGGAGCTCAGTGGGCACAGCTCGGGGCAGCAGGCAGGCCGGAGTCCGCCAGATTCCCAGACCAGATTGGGCACCCACTCCATCCCTACCTACAGTTAACTATAGTAAAATTAAAGTCATGGGTTTTGGCCAGAGGCTAAGGTTGTTGTGACATCCAAACCCATGAGGGTGGTTTACACCACCCTGAAACCCTAGAACAAGCCATGGGTTTCAGGGTGGTTTGTAAACCACCCCAGCTACCCACCCTGACTGGGTTTGGACATCACGACAACCTGCACCCTGCAAGGGTAATTATGCTGATTAGGTGCCTTGTGACCAGCATGCGCGAGGAGGAAAAAGAAACCACAGTGGCTTATTTTCCCTGTGTGATTGTGCAAACCTGCCCAATGACATACATCCTTCCTGTCCAATGGAAAATCATCTGTGCTTAACCAACATCTCTGTGACTGTGTATTTAATAGCCTAGTCCACGAAGGGTATATGTGGATTCATTTGCACTGGCAAGAGGGAGAGTATGTTGATGTTCAGTTCGCTGATCTTTGTCTCCCATCCATCTGCCAGTTGGTATTCAAAGTTCAATTGATGTGCAAGACACAGGCCACTTCCCCTGTGAAGACAAATTCACAAACCCTTCATATAGATAGAGATATATTCTTATTTGTAGCTAAACCGCCCGCTGAGTGACAAAGGCTGCTTTTGGTCTCTGGCTTCCTATGAAGAATTCCCAAACTGTGTGCTGTGGTTCTCTCCCCCCATCCCACTTCCTCCTTTCTCATGCTCTCTTTGCAGTTTCTTAAGGGTCAAAAAGTACGCATTACAAAAAGGAAAGGGAAAAAAATTAAAGATCAATGCCTTCTTCCCCTGCAGTGTGCCAGCCTCGGCTGAGAAATGAATATGAAGATCACTATAAATAAAAGATAAAAGATGATAAGGCATTTGGAGTAAAATATTAACACCAGGCACAATGTGGTGATCAAAGTCCAACCAAATTAGCCCCCTGGGATAAACAGGGGCCTTGTTTATGTTGGATATGAGAAATGGAGACCTCTCTATAATCCACTGTATATACAGAGACAAACATGAGCCATGCAGGACTTTCAGGGAAGGGGGGAACCAGAGGAGGTTCAGCGAGCAATGCATTATGCTTCTTGCTTCTGATGCACTCTGTGGGTGATGCCTGCAAAGGATTCAAAGTTGATTTTGACTTTGGGCTGTGCAACTAAAGTAACCATTCACCATTTTATGCAGGGATGCAAAGCTATTATCTTATTGGCAGGTGCATCAGGCAAGAGCAGCTCTTACATATTTCCTGACAAACAGAGCTACTGTGGCAAAAGAGAAGTGTTTCCCATTAGGATTTGCTTTCCTACCTTATCCGTCATTAGATGGATGTTGGTGCAAAACCTCTGTGTCGTGGGCTTCAGCAATGCATTCTGTAAAATTTGTTCTTCAGAGTCTTAGAGCACACTTTTCATACCCTGTCCTGTTTGTTGTTGTTTATTCACTCAGTCGCTTCCGACTCTTCGTGACTTCATGGACCAACCCACGCCAGAGCTTCCTGTCAGCCATTGCCACCCCCAGCTCCCCCAAGGTCGAGTCCGTCACCTCCAGAATATCATCCATCCTCCTTGCCCTTGGTCGGCCCCTCTTCCTTTTGCCTTTCACTTTCCCTAGCATCAGCATATTCTCCAGGGTATCTTGTCTTCTCATTATGTGGCCAAAGTACTTCAGTTTTGCCTTTAATATAATTCCCACAAGTGAGCAGTCTGGCTTTACTTCCTGGACTACAATAGCTTAAATGAACAGAAGCCAAGGAGGACCATGTCTAAGTATGTATTCCTGCATTGATAAGGGATGAATAACATCAGAATGTGCTTGGAGCTTTCAAATAGTTTGGGTTTTTTTTTCAATGATTCCTACTTTAACTGGTCAGTTAAGCATGACTCCGTTTTCTCAGTGCAGGAACCTTTTTTAGTTAGGGATGTCAGAGAATTCCGCCACGGATTCCAGTGAGGCAGAATGGCCTCCCGCCCCCCGCCCCTCTGCGAAATCCCCCCACAATGGAACTTACCTGGGGCAGCTGTGGCGGCGGTGGCGGCTGGTCTGCCAGCCGGCCGCAGCCGGGCTGCTGCAGCTGCCATTTGCATCCTTGCAGCCATGATAGGCTACGTAAGTATTTACACAGCCTATCACGGCAAAGAGCAGGGACGCAAATGGCGGCCGCTATGCCATTTGCACCCCTGATCTTTGTTGTGATAGGCTACATAAATACTTACATAGCCTATCATGGCTGCTTGCAAGGACGCAAATGGCAGCTGCTATGACGGCCGCCATTTGCGGCCACAGCAGCCCGGCCGCGGCCGGAACTCCGGCTGCGGACAGCCCCGGTTGATGGAACCGTGGATCTGCCGTGGAGCGGAGCCGGCCAGGGAGGATTCTGGGGGGAGGGACGGAGTGCCTCCCCCCCACCATGAATGCCCCTGTGCGGAGCCAGGTAAGGGATTCGTATATCCCTATTTTTAGTATGTTGACAGGCTTGCTTTTTCTTAAGCATCAGAATATTTCTCATTACATTAACACACACCACCAGAGCCAAAATGGCATTGAAGTGAACACGTTCAAATCCTGAGTATTGTAGAGCATTCAGATTTAAAAGACATATTGCCATTTTTTCAACCAGATCCGGAGCCTGTGTTTCTCATTACTAGGAAAGCATAGTCATGGCTGTCAGTGACGAACCCAGCCTCCCCACCCCTTCTAGAAATGTGTCTGAACAAAGTGCATGACTAGGGATCTATAGGCAGCCAAATCTGCATGACTACAGCACTCTTCACCTCCCCCACCCTTATGACTCAGCCTTATGCTAAATAGGTCCATGCAGGAATCACCTGGAAGACACATGCTTAGGTCATAGCCAGGTTTTATTGGTCAGTTCCCCGACCCCATAGAAGTACCTTTGTTTGGAAAATCTTCCTTTATCTTCAACCAGCTGGCAAAGAGTCAAAACAAGGCTAAGTCATTGTATGAGAATTTTAGTGTGGGTGGGTTGGCTTTACTTGCACTTGCCCTGTCTGTATACCTCTGAATATGAACATGATCACGCTTTTTCAGTGAATGCTCACACTTGCACATTTTTTTAAAAGTCACATTTTCCCCCAAATTCACATGTTCTACATTTTAGTGTATGAGGGGAAAATGCTTTAAAAATATGCACTTTTCCTGTTTGAAATGTGCACTTTCAAACAGGAAAAGTTCATAGTGGGTTGATCTTGGGACTAAGAGAACAGCTAATTCTGTTTCATTTTATTATTTATTTATTTATTTATTTATTTTTCTATACCACCCCATAGCTGAAGTTCTCTGGGCAGTTCACAAAAATTAAAACCAAAGAGCACACAATAAAACAATATAAAATATATAAAACATTAAAACCACAGTATAACAATACAACTAGAATAAAACCAGAATACAACCAGAATACGACCTAGCAGCAATGCAGAGATTTAAAATACAGATTTAAAACAGCAAAGCTAAAAGTCTAGAAAGCTAAACTGCTAAAATGCCTGGGAAAGTAAAAAGGTCTTTGTCAGGGTGGAAACTGAGCCCATAGAGCCCCAGAGCAGTTCTGATTCTGGGGAGGAACAGCAATCCGTGGGAGAGGAGCTCACTCATCTCTCATAAGCACAGCAGCTGGCAGAGATTCCTCCTGCCAGCATTCCTGGGATAGATAGTGACCCTGGCAGTGAGAGAGTGCTGGAGGGGGGCTTGCTGGACGCTTGGCACAGACGCAGGGAGTGATGACAGATGGAGGACGCAGAAAGCAGGCGCTCCGCTCATTTGGCGCTCAAACAACGGTTGTGTCCTGATGACCCAAGGGAAAGAGGGAGGATCTCTCCATAGCCCATAAGTTCAGGGTCTTCCCGTGGTTCCCCTTCAAATGGGGACCAACTGTCTTACCTGGAGCTTAGGCTACTGTGCTATCTTTCCTCAGTGCTGTTCCTTGCTTAGTCGCTAGTGATTAGTATCTGAAAGAGTCATAAAGTCATAATGGAATAAAGCCTTGGAAAGAATCCTCGTCATCTGTGTCCTGAGTTGGCTATTGGAGGGGACTGCAAGAGGCAGCTAGGGCACTACTGACAGCTTGGTCCCCGTTCCTCTTTTTTTCTCTCTCTCTGCTCCTACTGCCTCTGGAGGCTGCCATGGACTTGGCGGTGCAAACTCTCATGCAAGAGAACCAGGCTCTTCATCAAGTGGTTCAACTGACGACTGCCGTACAGGCTCTGCAAGTTGCGGCTCAACCCCCACCACCCCCGATCCCCCCCCCCCCCCGCCGCAAGTGCCCAGTGGCTCTGCCAGAGAGGTTTTCTGGTGAGAAAGGACTTTTTCAGATTTTCCGGGCCCAATCGGACCTGTACATGCACCTACGACCTGAAGATTTCCTGACAGAACAGGTTCATGTGGGCTTCATCATTAACCTACTTTCAGGCATGGCAGCTAGATGGGCTTTGGGACTCCTTCTCACTAATGACCCCTTGCTCGGGGACTATCAAGGTTTCATGACAGCAATGGCCAGATTTTTTGGTGACCCCCTGCACATGCAGACGGCTTCTCGGGAGATTCGCCACCTCAGGCACGGCAAGGACTCAGTTTCCAGCTACGAGACAACTTTTCGCTTGCTGATGTAGGATTTACAGTGGAATGATGCTGCGCTGGTGGCTCAGTTTTTGGATGGTTTGAACGACGAGATCTTGGATGAGTTGGCACACATGCCTAGCCTGCCAACTTTGGAGGACCACATCCAGACCTGCCTCCAGATAGATAGTCCGCTGGAGGGGCACTGGCAGACCCAGCGAGAAGGGATGGCGGAGAATTCCGCCACGGATTTCAGTGAGGCCGAATGCACTGGCATTCGGCCCCCTGAAATCCATGGCGGAACAGCCTGCCCCCCCCTGCCCCCCCCCCGCAGATGCCCTCCAAAATTCCCTTTCTGATTTGCTGTTTTAGCCTACGTAAATAATGACTTTCGTACAGCCCTACTGGCGAGGCCCTGGGGGCCGAGATTTCCCTCCTCCCATTCCCCCACGTTTCCTGCCCCCTCCCCAACCCCCCACCCCTGTGGTGGGGGAGGAGGAGACCCCAATGCAGCTGGGAGCTACCCGAGCCCTGCTATCGCCGGAGGAACTAGAGAGGTGGCACACAGAGCGCCGATGCTTTCAGTGCGGAAAGCTGGGACATTTCACCAAAAACTCCCATGCCAGACCAGCAGCCCCACTGCCTCCTCCTACTATCCTTCCTCCTCCTCCTCACCCCCAGGCCTGACTAGGCTGCCCCCCCAAGCCTGTTGGGGGTCTCCAGTGTGGGGGTCGGTTCCCCACCAGGTGGGTGCCTTCCACAACCCCCCTCCCATCTGCTATTGCATGTTCACCTCTGTTCTCCTAGTGGAGTGGGGTGGAGGCCCTAGCTTTGGTGGACTCTGGGGCTAGGGATGTCAGAGAATATCTCCACAAATCTTGGGGAGGCCGAATGCCAGCGCATTCGAAATTGGTAGAGAAATGGTCTGCCACCCCCCGCCACCCCCCTGGGACAGGACTTACTTTGTTCGAATGTCCCTGGCGGCGGCGGTTCGGCAGTGGTTCGGCGGCGACGGCTGAGGCGGCCGTTCTTCCGACCGGCTGCCGCCGCCGCCATTTCCAAGTAAAACAAACAAACAAACAAACGTGATAGGCTACGTAAAGATTTACGTAGCCTGTCTTGGCTAAATTTTTAAAAAACACCGTAATTTTTTAAAAACAGCGTTCCCCTTATTTTCGCCGTAGTCTACGTAAATGTTTACATAGACTACACGTGCCAAAATAAGGAATGCAAATGGCGGTGCCCATGGGCACCGCCATTTGCCTAAGCGCTTTTTTTTTTAAAGTCAGCCGTAAACATTTACGAAGCCTGTCACGGCAGACTGCAGGGACGCAAACGGCAGTGGCTATGGCCTCCGCCATTTGTGTCCCAGCAGGAGAGGAGGTTTCGTGGCCAGAGGGACAGGGCGCCTCCCCCCCAGCCAGAATTTTGGGGGGGAGGGATGGGGCACCTCCCCCCGGCCAGAATTTCAGGGGGGGAGGGACGGGGCGCCTCCCCCCCAGCCAGAATTTTGGGGGGAGGGACGGAGTGCCTCCCCCCCACCGTGAATCAAGCTTCGGGATCAGGTAAGTGACTTTCGTACATCCCTATCTGGGGCTACGACCAGTTTCATGGATGAAACATTCGCTCACCTCCACAAGATTCCTACCCAGCCTCTTCCTGCCCCCTTGGCAGTGGAGACCATGGATGGGCATCCTCTTTCTTTGGGTGTAGTGACCCGGATTACAGCTCTGCTCACTCTGCATGCCCAGTCCCACGTTGAGCAGATTCAGTTTCACTTGGCTAAGGTTCCCTAATACCCAATCGTGCTGGGTGTTTCCTGGCTCTGTAAGCATAATCCTCAGATTTCTTGGGGGCTTCAGCAAGTGGAGTTCTCATCTCCCTACTGCCAGGAGCACTGCCTCCCAACTGAGGCACCAGTCCCAGCCCAGGCCTTAACCCTTTCCTCCCCCTTCTCGTCTGCTTCTGGCAGTTCTTCAGCTACCATGATCCTCCCAGAGAAGTATCTGGCTTTTTGGGATGTGTTCAACAAGAAGGAGGCCGACCAGCTCCCCCCTCACCACCCTTTTGACTGTGCCATTAACCTCATTCCTGGGGTGACCATCCCCTTTGGTGAGCTGTATTTGATGTCGGAGCTGGAACTTCGAGCTCTGCAGGAGTTTTTTGGATACAAACCTCAGCCGTGGCTTCATTCGCCCCTCCTCCTCCCCCGCATGCGCCCCTATCATGTTTGTGCGCAAAAACTCAGGAGAACTCCGCCCGGTGCATGACTTCCGAGCACTGAATTCTGTCTCGATCCCCGAGAAGTACCCCCTCCCCCTCATACCGGAGATGCTGGAGTGCCTGGGGCGAGCTAAGATTTTCACAAAGTTGGACCTGCGTGGCGCCTACAATCTGATTCACATCCGGGAAAGGGATGAGTGGAAGACTTGTTTCAGCACCAGGTACAGAGCATATGAATACTTAGTGATGCCATTTGGGCTTGCCTGTGCCCCCCCCCCCCCACGTTTTTGCATTTTATGAATGCCATCTTCCGGGAGTATTTGAACACTTTCCTCATTGTTTATCTCGATGATTTACTTATATTTTCTGAGGACCCCCATGCCCATCAGCACCTTGTCTCCGCTGTCCTCCAGCGCCTCCACAAGCACCACTTTATGCCAAGCTGGAGAAATGTGCATTTGACCTAACCTCTTTGGACTATCTTGGCTACATTATCTCAGCTGATGGTATCAGGATGGATCCTGCAAAGGTCCAGGCTGTCCTCTCCTGGCAGCCTCCATCCACCAAGAAGGACTTGCAACGTTTTCTGGGTTTTGCAAATTTTTACAGAAAGTTCCTGCCCAGCTTTGCTCAGCTGACATCTCCTCTCACGGACCTCCTTAAGGGCAGAAAATCTCCTTTTCATTGGACGGCATCTGCCCAACAGGCTTTCGAGGAACTTAAGAAGCTTTTTAGTTCTGAGCCAATCATGGTACATCCCGACCCAAGGAAGCCTTTTGTAGTGCAAACTGATGCCTCTTACTTTGCAGTGGGGGCGGTGCTTTTTCAGCCAGATTAGGTGGGCAGCGGGTTGCAACCCTGCACCTACCACTCCAGGAAGCTGAACATGTCTGAGAGGAATTATACCATCTGGGAGAAGGAACTGTTGGCCATCAAGTCCGCTTTGGAGACCTGGCGTCATCTACTGGTGGGGGCACAGCACCCAGTCAAAGTTAGAACCGACCATCACAACCTGGAACATCTTCAGACAGCCCGTGCCTTAAACCAGCTGCAGATTAGGTGGCCCCTTCCCCCCCCCCGGTTCCACCGTTAGATTTGCCATGTGAAAGCCTCTGACAACCTACAAGCAGATGCTCTTTCTCGTAAGCCTGACCTCCAGCCAGGGGGTGAGGGGAATCCCCCCCTCTGATTCTTCCCCCCCCCAGAGCCTGGAGGCAGCTGCAGTACCTCACTCTTGGGAGGAGCTCCTTCACTCTGAACAGGCTCAGGACGCTTTTGTCTACACAAAAGTGGAGGAATTGGAGCTAGCCTCTGCCCCCCCCCCCAGTCTACCCCCTTCTCTTTGCAAGGTGGCCTGCTTTACCATTCCGGCCAGGTCTATGTGCCTTCTAGACCCCTCCGTGAGAAGGTCCTCCATCAGTGCCACGACTCCCCCACCGCTGGGCATTTTGGCTTCGCCAAGACCCTGCATGGAGTGATGCGGGATTTTTGGTGGCCTTGTGTGTGTCAGGATGTCAAGACCTATGTCGCCTCCTGTCCAACCTGCCAGCGGGTGAAGGCTCCCTCAGACAAGCCCAAAAGGCTTGCTTCACCCCCTCCCTACCCCCTCAGGACCTTGGAAACTTCTCTCCTTGACTTCATCACTGACTTGCCTCACTCACACGGTAAGACCACTATTCTGGTGGTGGTGGATTTGTTTTCTAAGATGGCCCATTTCATCCCCTGCTCTGGGTTGCCCACAGCCAGGGAGATGGAGGAGCTTTTTTTGTTGCATGTTTTCTGGCTCTACGGATGGCCCAAGGGTCTCATTTTGGATAGGGGGGCCCAATTCACTGCCCATTTCTGGAGGGAGCTACTTGGGCTTCTCCTTGTGACACTCCGTCTTTCCTCCACCCACCATCCACAGACGGACAGTCAGACTGAGCGCACCAATGCTACTCTGGAGCAATATTTGCACTGTTATGTCAATTACCAGCAAGATGACTGGTTTTTCTTGCTGTCTCTCACAGAATTTGCTTATAACAAGGCCTGCCATGCTTCCACCCACCAAACTCCATTTTTTGCCAGTTTTGGTTACCACCCCAAGGCTTTTCCGTCCACCCTAGCTCCCTCTTCGGTGCCTGCAGCCCATGAGTTTTTAGAGGACTTGTGAGTGGTACACCACCTCTTATGGGACTCCCTCGAGCAAGCCAAGACAGCCTACAAGGCCTCTGCGGACTGGCGATGCCAGCCGGGTCCATCTCTGCAACCGGGGGACTGGGTTTGGTTGTCCACCCAATACCTCCCCTCTCACTTGCCCGCAAAGAAGCTCGCGCCTTGTCGCATGGGGCCTTTCCAGATTACGGCCCAGATTAACCCTGTTGCTTTTCACCTGGCTCTCCCCCCCTTCATGAAGATCCATACTGTTTTTCATTCACCTTGCTGTCCCCCCTGTTTTCTGGAGACCCTCATCGCTCAGCCGGCTCCCCACCACCACCACCAGTGCTGGTGGAGGGGGAGGAGGAGTTTGAGGTTGCGGACATTCTGGACTCCCACCTTTCTCACAGCCACCTGCAATATCTGGTGGACTGGAAGGGGTATGGGCCAGATGAGCAATCCTGGGAACCCGCGGAAAATGTGCATGCTCCGTTGCTGCTGAGGCGTTTTGATCAGCTGTAACCCCACAAACCCAGGGCCCCAGGGGAGAAGCACGAGAGGGGGCCTCATGGGAGCGGGGATGATGGCAGAGTGGAAACTGAGCCCATAGAGCCCCAGAGCAGTTCTGATTCTGAGGAAGAACAGCAATCCGTGGGAGAGGAGCTCGCTCATCTCTCACAAGCACAGCAGCTGGCAGAGATTCCTCCTGCCAGCATTCCTGAGAGAGATAGTGACCCTGGCAGTGAGAGAGTGCTGGAGGGGGGCTTGCTGGATGCTCGGCGACAGATGGAGGGCGCCGAAAGGAGGAATGCAAATAGGAAATAGGGAATGCAAATGGCGGCCGCAGTAGCTGCTGCCATTTGCATATGTTCGGTTGGGGGGGGGTTAGCCATGATAGGCTATGTAAATTCTTACGTAGCCTATCATGGCTGCACAGATGGCAATGGCGGCGGCAGCAGCCCGGCTGCGGCCGGCCAGGAGACCAGCTGCCACCGCTGCTGGAGCCTCTGCTGCCTTCGCCACCAAATTCCCCGCATCCGCCCCAGGTTAGTGCCATCCCGGGGGGATTCTGCAGGGGGACAGGGGGGCAGGAGGCCGTTCCACCATGGATTTCGGGTGTGAAATCCATGGCGGAATTCTCCGCCATCCCTACTCATTGGCAAGTCCCTGTTAAAATCTTGCTGCCCTATTTTGGACCAGCTGAAGTTTCCAAAAGGCATCCCCATATATAAAGCATTTCAGTAATCCAGACGAGAAGTCATCCACATATTGACAGCACCTCAGCCCACACCTCCGGATAACCTCCCCCAGCGGTTTCATGTAGATATTAAACAGCATGGGGGATAAAACAGAGCCCTGTGGAACCCCATGACACAATTGCCATGGCACAGAGCAATAATCCCCCAGCACCACCTTCTGGAATCGGCCAAGTAGGAGCGGAACCACTACAGTGCAGTGCCTCCAAC
This sequence comes from Heloderma suspectum, assembly GCF_057233095.1. Lineage (NCBI taxonomy): Eukaryota > Metazoa > Chordata > Lepidosauria > Squamata > Helodermatidae > Heloderma > Heloderma suspectum. Next base: position 95,831,493 of record NC_139459.1, on the reverse strand, counting down.
TCCTAACCCAGACAACCTATCCAGAAGGATACCATGGTCAATGGTATCGAAAGCTGCTGAGAGGTCCAGGAGAATCAACAGGGTCGCACTCCCCCTGTCCCTTCCCTTAACTTTATTTTAAAAGCAATGGACCATCTCTGAATATCACTGCTTGGTTTTTGACTAAATATACTTAACTCAAAACTGCAGTTGATTGATTCTTTTGTGAGCCTTTTCACCAGAGGTGAGCAACTTTGGGGGCTCTAGGGGTCAATTTCAACCCTGGGGGTGGTGGCATCATCAAGACAATGGGCACTTAAAGCTAAATTCGGCCACCAAAATTCAGTGGCAAACTACTGAAATTCAGTAGCAAAGTACTGATTGCTTTGCCACTGCCACTGCCACTGCCACAGCCACAGCCTCCACATCAATTAATTTGGCACTGGTGGGGGCAGTGGGGCCTTCACTTAAAAGCCAGAGGGTGCATGCAGCCCAGGGGACATATGCTGCCCACCTTTGGTTTTTGCAATGCAACCTCTCCCCTTGCAACAGAGCTCCGCACAAGTTCCAGTCTTCAACACACTTCAGACTTTTCCCATCCTTGGAATATGTTCCCATTCTGCTATTTTATTTACAGAAGAAAAACTGACACAAGATCAGACCTCAGGCCTTATTGAATGTTTGATGATGAGACAGAGCAACTGCAAAGTTTTGTGAGCCCAGAGAAGACAGAGCAAGGAAGTGCCTTCTTCTTTTGAAACCTGCAACGTTTCCCTGACAAAAGGATGCTTTTTTTGGCATTGCCTTTGCCTTTACAAAAGGCACTTAGGAATAAAGACTCAGCCAAAGGATACACAAGTCACAGCCTTACCTGCGAATGACCTGCAGTGCTATGCCTCTTGGCACCGAGAAGCAGAAAAAGGAAGAGAAGTAGACCAAAGGCCTCGGTTGGTCAGTATAGGCTAGAAGCAACAATGTGAGGAACTAAAAAGAATTAATGGAAATAGGAAAAGATGATTACATCAGTAAGATCAAGTCCAAAGGGAAGAGAGAGTAAAACCTGTGGTGAAGAAGTACAGCCAGACAAAGAAATCTGCAAAATACCTGAAGAAACAAAATGGACTAAGTGTTGTGAATTGTTATTGCCTTGCTTTAAGAAAAGAAATGGAATTTAAGGCTAAAATCCTATGCACCTGGCAGGACTTACTTCTGAGTAGTCATGCCTAGTTACTATACACACTTACTTAGGAGTAAGCCCCATTGAAATGAATGGTCATTCAAGGCTAAAATCCTATGCACCTGGCAGGACTTACTACTGAGTAGTCATGCCTACTTACTATACACACTTACTTAGGAGTAAGCCCCATTGAAATGAATGGGGCTTGCTTCTGAGTACACTTGCATAGGATTGCATGGGATATAAAAGAAAGATGGCATAAATGGATGACAGGACTTGGAGTGCTGCAGCAGTACTGTCAGGTCTTTGCACGATCTTTCTCTACGGAGTTTCCACAAGGCCCCACTACAACACTTTGGTGTGCTTTGGAGACACAGAGGCTATAATGGATGAGCATGAAGAGTAGGCAAGGAATTGGACACCACAAGAAGCACATAAAATATGACCTTACTACAGACCATGCACTGTCCGATAAATTATAGGAATTTATGCAGGAAAAGATAGGCTCTTTGTATTTTCAGTGAAATTCCAGGAATATATTGCCATTGTGTCATAGCTAATGTTTTTATGTATAGGCCTGGAAATTGGCAGGATTATTAGACCAGAAATTTGTTAAAAATATCATTTTATCCTATTCTTTTTTTATGCCCATTTATCATGAACGTGACTTTATTTCCTGTCCCATAGATCCAGTGGGATAGGAAATATATAATAGTACGTGACTCGCACCAGTCTAGCTGGAAATTATACGTCTGGGTCTTTTAAGGACAGAGGTACTCAGTGGTGTAGCTAGGGCTGGAAGTTGAGGCCAAAGCGAGAGGCCCCTAAATGACCACCAGGGAGGGGCAGGTGATGAGGGCCTTGGGGTAGCAGAAACAAACTCCATTTTATTCCTGTTGTCATGATGGTTATGCTATGGTTAAAGTGAGCTTAAAATGCAGAAATGCACATGCCCAGAGTAGTCTTGTATTGTTATTATCAAGGTCGGCAAACAATTCTGACAAATAGTGAATGTAGAAGCAGTTGTAAAGCATGGAAGGGAGGTTGCGGCAGGGGAGAAAAATGTCACTTTTGTGCTTTCCAACGGAAGTAATAGGGATGACCATCCAAAGCTGCCCCCCCCATCCCCCATAAGACCTTTACATCCAGGGTCTAAAATTAGCTGCACTGGAGGTACCATCCTGATAACAGAAAACAAAAATATAAAACTTGGCATTTTTAGAAGCACAAGGTCCAGTTGGCTCCCACACTACAACATCCTGACCCAAACGAGAAATTTAAGGGGCTCCTGATGTGTGTGTGTGGGGGGGGGGGGTTTGAACTAGTGAGAATGAAGATCAGAACTGATGTAATAGGTTTTTCATTGTAAAGTATGGGTTTTATGAGTCTGAGGCAGATTAATAAGTGCTGGTCCTAGCTGCTGGTTTCTCTGGTGAATATAAGCATTAATTGCTAGGGCACAAGGATTAAGGATGATATTAAGTGTTGGATTAGGGGATTACAGTGAAATGTTTGGCAGAGTTGAAAAATACCAAATATCTTTTCAGCTGTTGAAGTGAGGGCTGCATAGAGTTCTTACCCCTGTCAGGAAAGAATGTTATATACCTGGGTTCAAATTAAAAATTGCTGCAATTCTCTTATGCAGTTTTCATATAAAGATGAGGTCTGGAGTTGTCCCTCTTCGCATGCCACAGCGATTCGCACTACTGGAAAATATTTGTCTGAGGCTCTCCTGATCATCCCCCGGTTATGGCTTCATTCTCTGCAAACCACAATATTCACAAACCCTGGAAAAGCAGGTCCCCCATCAGTGTGTGTGTGTTGTGTGTGTTTACAAGTGTAAGTGTAAGAGTGAGAAGAAAGGACTGTGCACAGCTGCAGTGCAAACAAGTGTCCAGAAACCAGGGAAACTGCCATAAACTATAGAAGAGAAGAGAAGAACTATTAAAGTTGTATAAGAACATAAGAGCTAGCTTGGTCAGACAGAGGGTCCATCTAGTCCAGCACTCTGAGGTAGCATATAGCCATCAGAACTAGTAGCCAGGAATTTGTCTATAAGAACATAACTTGTGCCCCTCCAGATGTTTTTGCCTACTACTTCCATTGTGCCTCACCACTGGGTATGCTGGCTAGGGCTGATGGGAGTTGTAGGCCACAACACCTAGAGGGCCACAAGTTGTCGACCCCTATGCTAAAGAATCAAGTGCCTCCTTTGGAATGGTAAGAATCTGGGGTTGGATCATCACATTCATTTTGTGAAGAGTCACCACCACCATGGGACTTGCATCCTTTTCATGGGGTGATCATTTCATTGCAACGCATGCAAAGGTGGTTATACTTCCTATCAACATGTGAGGAGGACCTCCTGTTACGGAAACAAAAGTTGACCCTGATGCAGAAAATATCAAGGTTTACCATATTGGTTAAAAACAGAAAAAAGAAACAAAGTAAAACAAAAACAAAAAACTCTAGACAAAACACTAGACTGTGGCAGTACTTAATCTCTGTTTAACCAACCTCACAGGGCTTTTGTGAATACTGACTAGGTGACCCTTACATATGTTTCCCTGCATTCCATGAAGAAAGGGCAGGATGCAAATGTGATAAAGAGACAAACAAATAACGGGGTCTGGATGTTACATATGGTGAAGGTGGGGTTCTCAGAATAGTACTAATAGTACCAGGTTATTTCAGCCATGGTCAGATCAAAAGATGAAAATATGGAGGGGATCCACAAGATGGAAATGGTTTTGCTTCCTGCTCTTGTGTCCAGACAGCAGTTGCCTGGGGCTAAATACAATCCCTTGTATGGTACTGGGTCTGGTACTGGGTAGAACAGTTGGTACCTTCTCCAGATGGTGAACACTATCCCCATCCCAACCACAGCCTCTCACTGGCTACTGGCAGCAAAACAGATGGAAAGGGGGAAATAGTTTCAGCAGCTGCTGTAGCATATGTCTGGCAGCTGGCTGTGGCTAACCTCCCCCCCACACACACACACACACAGATAAGCTCTTCCAGGAGCAGTGGGCAACCTTTCTTTTTTCCCTTGAGGGCCACATTCCCTCAGGCTTTTTGAGCACCTTTATGATGATCCTGCACTGGTACTTGCATCCAGCACGCTTATTGGGTGGCCATTCAGGAAGGTCTACCAATAACCATGCAGAGACAATATTGGGTTATAAACTGGCCACAACTTTATTGGTTACAGCGTAGAGTTTGGCATGGTATGGGGCTAGATGACTGATTCACATCCCAGCCCGAGTGCTGGGTGGCCTTAAAGCAAAAAAAGGGGAAGGCTTTGTCCAGAGCATGGGGTTGACCATGCTATGGTGTGGGCCGTTCATATGTCTCCCCCCCCTCCACTCCCCTGGGAATGGCACCAGCATGCCAGCCCCTGAGCTGGTTTGGAGCCCTGTGGTCCACCCCCAGGAACTCCTTCCACTGGGGAGTGGGTTGTGTACCCCCTTTCCCCTTGACTTGCATCCAGCCCAATGCCATCCACCACTAGAGGTGGGCATTGTTTCTGCCTGCCTCACCACCAAACTCACTGCAGCTGCAACCAATTCAGGAGTGCCCTATGGACGTTGTGAAGCCAGGCCTCCTGGCCCATGTCCAAGAGGTGAACTCCATCAGGATAGAACAACTCTTGTCAATTAAAGGTGATGTCTGGGTGTTGAATAATATGGCCTCCCAACTCTTTCACATGGCCTTGTTGATGAACTGTATAATGATCAGATGTGGTGGGGCTTGCCTCTTGGTTTCTTGGTGCAGCATTGGCTTGAGTTCTTCCCTCAGCATCCCCAGTCTACCGAGCCACGTGACCTTCACTCTTTCCTCCAGCCTTAGGTGGCACCCCCCACTTGGTTTTCAGGCAGTACTTGGGGGCCCAGTGGACAATGCTGTGCCCACAGACCCATACTGTCTTGAATCTTGGACCTATGGCTTTAACACAGAGATTGCTGGTAAGCACTTGGTGAGGTTTGATGTAGGATTTGAGTGCTGCAGACCTCGACCTTCCAATTGTCCTGATGTTTGTGTCTGACATCCCCATCTCTGCCACTGATGTAGGTGCACCTTTTCAGAAAGAGTACATTCCAAAATCCCTTGGTGGTAGCCCTGTGGCTGAGATGCAAGCCTGGAGGACTCCTATGAACTGGTGAGGAGAACCATCTGCATGGATTAGGAATGGGCCTGTTTCTTCTGGCCGGACAGCCATGTAGTTTGTACTGGGCATGGCATGGGCTGTCTCATTTTGCTGCCCTTAGGCAAATGTTGGCGCCCTGCAGTTTTTGACTGCCACATATGAATACTAACCCAACATGGCTGGAGTGAGATGTCATGCTGCCTTACTGCATGTGACCATACCTTTTTGGATGCTGTGACCAATTCATCCACCCTCGTGACCCTGGAAAAGGCCAATGTGAAGGCTGTTTGGAATAGTTTTGCCTTGAAGGGAGAGCAAAAGATGGCTGGGACCCTTCTCTAGGGATGGCGGAGAAATCTGCCATGGACTTCAATGAGGCCGGATTCTAAGGACTACTACCCTCCCCCCCCTGAAATCCTCCCTATGGACCCTACCTGCTGCCGGCCGGTCCGGGACTGTACGCTGCTGCCATCCGTCCTCTGCCCCGGACAGCAGCCACAAATGGTATTCAGCATAGGGACGCCATTTGCGTCCCTGCTCTTTTTGGTGATAGGCTACGTAAATATTTTCGTAGCCTATCACCAAAAAGAGCAGGGACGCAAATGGCATCCCCTATGCCAGACGCCATTTACAGCCACAGCCCGTAGCAGATGCCATTTGCGTCCCTGCTCTTTGCCGTGATAGGCTACGTAAATCTTTACATAGCTTATCATGGCAAAAGGCAGGGATGCAAATGGCATCTGCTATGCTGGACGCCATTTGTGTCCGAAGACAGGCAGCAGCGGCTGGCCGGCAGCAGGTAGGATCCGGCCGGCACAGATTCCCCCAGGTGGCAGAGGTGAGTCTTTCATTCTGCTGTGGACTCTGGGGGGCTGGATTCTTAGAATCCTGCCTCATTAGAGCCCGTGGCAGAATTCTCCGCCATCCCTATCCTCGCTGCTGCTCCTCACTGGCTGGTCCCACTGATGCTGCTGTGGTCACTTTGCTCTGCCCATGCATCCCTTCTGCTTGGTTCGTCCTGCTGCACCTTCCTAGGCAGGCTGCACCACGGCTGGTCCCTGACTTGCTGGTGCCTGCTGTGCTTGCAGGCTCAATTGCTCATGCTGCTACCTGAGCCAGGGTTTCAGATATGCTCTTCAGCACTGTGTGGGTCTCAGCTTCAGGGTTTGCTTCTCTGTGGCAGGCACTCACTGTTGTTGTTATTCCTGTCTGGGGTGCATTCTTGCCTGCAGCCTGCCACCTTGCTGGTGCCCAGGATCTTCTGGGTCAGCTGTCCTGTCTGCGTGTCTGTGGTGGGGACATAGCCAGGCATTGCTCCACACTTGTGTTCTTCTTCTTGGGCAGCATACCTCCCCTAACTGACAGCATGAGAGAAGTCAACTGTTAGTTCTATATGCATGCCCCTTGGAGCTAGGACTTTCCTGTAGCTCCTTGAACCACATGTGCCTCTCTTACTGGGAGTTCCCCCTCTTTGGTACTCATAGTTGCATCCAGTAACATGCACACAACAGCATTCCGCATTTCTTTAAATCTTTACGTAGCCTATTACTGCAAAGAACATGGACGCAAATGGACCCCCCCGGTCCATGGAAAAATTGTCTTCCACGAAACCGGTCCCTGGTGCCAAAAAGGTTGGGGACCGCTGCTCTCTAGACATACAATTCTAGAGAGCACTGTCAAGAATACTAGATGCTATTTCTGCCATTTGCTTTCCCGTCAAAAGAAGAAGAGTAATATATGGCAGCTTCTATAAAATCTCAGATGACTCACATTTTCTGCAATATATTTCACTAATTAAAGTAAAATACCTTGCGGAATATCTTTTGAGCAATTTCTCTTGGTTTCATTAATTCTGGTTACTGTCAATTTAAATTCACTTCTATGAAATGGGACCTGGAGCAGCACACACTTCCTTGGTTAACACAGCCGCATACTACAAGCACTAGGAAACAATGAAAACTGAAAATGTCCAGAGCCAATAAATCTTATTTATGTCCAAGAACTTGGAATATGAATGTTCATATGAAAAAACAAAAGGCTGTCTTTATACTCAGAAACAGTTGTATCAAGCTGAGACTTCCTCACCTTTGCATTCTTCTTGAGAAAGTTGTTGCTTGTAACTCATAGTCAGCTAACGTGGTGTGGCCATAGGTAAGGATGTTTGAATCTATCAAGGTCAATTTTGCTCAAGTTCTCATCTTTCTAATGCTAAATTCATTCCATCCTGATTCTACATTGGACTGAGATTTTTTTAAAAACCCATCTAAACATGTGTACGTGTCTTTGTGTGCATTGTTTTTTTAAGAATGTGCATTTTTGTTCACATTTTTTTTAAATTGTTTTTTGCATGCATTTTGTGCACATTTTTCAAATATAACTTTTTTAAAGCACTTTTTCTACTGAATAAAGCAGTTTTGTGCACATTTTGGGGGAAAATATATGCATTTTTTGAAATATATACATTTTTGGAATGCACGCTTTCAAAAGTATGTGTTTTTAGTATTGGTTGCATCACAAACTTCAGAAATGTATGGATTTCAATGGCAAACAGCATTCTAGTTTGTGTTTAGGTTCAGGAAGTGCACATTTGGTAAGTTTGCATTGAAATGTGAACCAAATGAATTTCTCACCCATCCCTGTGGCCCTCGAGATGTCGTTGGACTCTGATTGCCATCAGTCCAGGCCAGCATGACCAATGGTTAGGGACAATGGGAGTTGTAGTCCAACAACATCTGCAGGGCCATAGGTTCCCAGCAAGGCCTATTGCATTCAGTAGCAGAAATGCAATAAGTGGATTGAAGGCAGAGGAAGATGCCACCGGATCCATATGGCTTCTGAAAGTTTCTGTCTGCCTTTATCTAGCACCAGTTGAATTGAGTTCACTTTGCAGAGAGGCTCACAAAGAGAATGGTGGAATTTGAGCTGCAGGGGGTGAGGCCAGCCATCTCCTGCTGGTTTATTTGGTATTCCAAGTTCAAAGAGGCTGAAGCACCGTTGCCTGAATGAAGCTTGCAGATTAGCTGCACTGCCTGAGGTTTCCCAAAGGCAGGTCAAGTTCAGCAGGAGTACAAGTATTTTCAGAGCTTTCACATGTCGTTAAAATACAAGACTGATAATGCAGTCGGTCTCAAATCACTTCTGAAATCCAACAGAAGGCTGTTAATATTGATATGGTTAATATACATCAAACAGGATTCCTTTAATTTTTTCAAATCGAAAAATTCTCCACAGTGTTGACATTTCCTCAGTGAACTCTCAGGATTGTTTGGTTTCCAAGACTGTAGGGCCCAAGACACATTTTGTTTTAAATAATCCTTCATAAAAAATTCAGCTTCCCATCTAATATGATTGAAACCCAGCTTGAGCGTGTTTTATAATGCATCGAACCAGTAAGACTATAGGTATTGCATTATTCAGAACATGATAGGGAAAATAGTGATGTGTGTGTGTGTGTGTGTGTGTTTAGGGAGGGGGGATCAAAGAAATCAGTGCAACTTGATCTGTCATGTTATCTCATTTTATTTACTTTTCAGAACTCATCCAAATATTAGAGGAGAGAAAATCAATATCAATTTTCACCTTTGTCACGTTCCACGCTTCCATTATTAATGAATGTCAAATTTGACCACATTTCTTCACACCACCTGCTCTGCAATAATATTTCAGAACCTTTATTAAAAATGTAAAATTGTCATTGAATTTCCAAATACGATTCTCCGGTGGCTAATTCAGCTTGTTTTATTAATAAGCGGGTTCAGATGAGTAATACTAATTTAATATGCCTGCATGTAAGATTAAACCATAAATTATTCCTGCTGAAGGTGATGAGATTTGACTTCCATGCGGTTATTAGGCAATAACCTTCTACATTAACCCCATAGGTACAGTAAGCAAAGGAGCTATTGTTCCCCTGAAAAGATAACCAGTCAATATTCAGATTAAGGCATTATCATTATGCTGATATAAATATAGTTTTTTTTATTTTATTTATTTATTTATTTCTATACCGCCCAATAGCCGAAGCTCTCTGGGCGGTTCACAAAAATTAAATCCAAGCAACACACAATAAAACAATTTAAAATATACAGAACATTAAAACCACAATATAACAATACAACCACAATAAAACCTAGCAGCAGTGCAGGAGTTTAAAATACAGATTTAAAACAGCAAAGATAAAAATTTAGAAAGCTAAAATGCCTGGGAAAATAAAAAGGTCTTCACCTGGCGCCGAAAGGAGTACAATGTAGGCGCCAGGCGAACCTCACTAGGGAGCTCATTCCAGAGCCGGGGTGCCACAGCAGAAAAAGCCCTCCTCCTAGTAGCCACCCGCCTCACTTCCTTTGGCAGGGGCTCACGGAGAAGGGCCGCTGATGATGATCTTAAGGTCCGGGCAGGCACATATGGGTGGAGGCGATCCTTCAGGTAACCTGGCCCCAAGCCATTAAGGGCTTTGAATGTTAACACCAGCACTTTGAATCGGGCCCGGAAATGGACTGGCAGCCAGTGCAGCTGGAAAAGTACTGGCGCAATATGAGCTCGCAGGCCAGTCCCTGTTAACAATCTTGCTGCCCGATATTGGACCAGCTGAAGTTTCTGGACCGTTTTCAAAGGCAGCCCCACGTATACCGCATTGCAGTAATCCAGACGAGAAGTTATCAGAGCATGGATAACTGTAGCAAGGCTATCTCTGTCCAGATAAGGGCGTAGTTGGTATACCAGCCTAAGCTGATAAAAAGTGCTCCATGCCACTGAGTTCACCTGTGCCTCAAGTGACAGTTCTGGATCCAAGAGCACCCCCAAACTACGAACCTGATCCTTTAGGGGGAGTGCAACCCCCTCCAGAACAGGTTGAATATCACCTAGCTGGGCAGACGAACCACCCACTAACAGTACCTCCGTCTTGTCTGGATTGAGTATCAGTTTATTAGCCCTCATCCAGTCCATTACCATGCCCAGGCACTGATTCAGAACAGTCACTGCCTCACCTGGTTTTGATGTAAAAGAGAGGTAGAGCTGGGTGTAGTTATTTTCATATTATACATTAACGGTGAAATCTTCCACATACTCAGAAGTAAGCACTACTAAGTTCAATGGGATTTCCTCCCTTCCAGATAAGTGTGTATAAAATTGCAGTCTAACAGTGCAATCCTATACATGTCTACTCAGAAGAAAGCCCAACTGAGGTCAGTAGGACTTACTTCCAGGTAAGGGCATATAGGATTCCTGACAATCTTATGCATGTTTAGACAGAAAGAAGGGCTACAACTCCCAGCATGCCCCTACCTGCCATGCTGGTAGACCTTTTTTTCTGCCTAAACATGCATGGGATTGCATCTCAAACCTCCTAAACATCAGGTTGTATGCAGTGATAGTCCTACTTAAAGTAGATCCATTGAAATGAATGAAGCTTAAGTTAGACTAACTTCAGATACAACTCATCATATATAACTAGCAAGATGCTCACCAAATGCGGGAATATTTGAATTTTGCATCTTGTCCTTGCTCTTTGAGTAACATAACATCTTTAGGACAAGAAAAAGAGCATGGTGGTGATTTTCACTGCAATGCCAAGAAGGCCCACATAAACTCTGTAACTGGAGTTTCTTTCTTCACAGCGTTATAAGAAGCAAAGGAAAATCTCTCTGGCTTACTACACTTTTAGGGTTTCCCAATGAAAAGCACCATGATATCTTTTCTTTTCAAAAAGAAAAGAAACAAACATAGCCATCTAAATCTAAAGATCTAATCTAAAAAGAGATTGGCCTGCTTATCCAGCATCATAAAAGCCGTTACATTGTGCAGTGATGCTGAGAAAGCATTTCAGCATTCACAGTGGGAATAGCATCACATTTGAGAGGTTTATATTAAAAATAAAAGTCATATTCATGTATTCATCACATTGGAACATGCTGCATACATGGCATGGTACGAGGCGTACACGTGCCAGTGATAGTCATATTCTTTATGTTCAAAGCATGGGAAAAATTAGGGATGTACGAAAGTCATTTACCTTTTCGCCGGTGTGATTCGCGGGGGGGGGGGGGAGGCACTCTCTCCTTCCCCCTGGAATCCTCCCTGACTGGCTGCGCTCCGTGGCAGCTCCACAGAGCCACTGGCCAGGGCCGTCTGCAGCTGGAGTTCCGGCCGCGGCCGGTCTCCTGCCAACGCAAATGGCGGCTGCCATAGCGGCCGCCATTTGCATCCTGCCAGGCTGCCGTGATAGGCTACGTAAGTATTTACGTAGCCTATGACGGCAAAGAGCAGGGACGCAAATGGTGGCCGCTACGCCGTTTGCGCTGCTGCTCTTCCCGTGATAGGCTAAGTAAGCATTTGCGTGGCTGCCTTCACCGTGATAGGCTACGTAAATACTTACGTAGCCTATCATGGAAAGAGCAGCGGCACAAACGGCATAGCAGACGCCATTTGCGTCCCTGCTCTTTGCCATGATAGGCTACGTAAATACTTTTGTAGCCTATCACAGCAGCTTGGCAGGACGCAAATGGTGGCCGCAGCAGCCAGCTGATAGACCAGCAGAGCACCAGGTAAGTTTTGTTCCGAGGCAATTCCATGGGGTGGGGGGGGGTGGGAGGCTGTTCCGCCATGGGTTTCAGGGGGTCGAATGCCAGTGCATTCGGCCTCACTGAAATCTGTGGCTGAATTCTCCGCCATCCCTAGGAAAAATAACCATCAAGGAGATACATTTGATGCATGTGGGATGTGTGGAACAGTCCTTTACTCACTATATTCAGTCAGCAGCACTGCTTACAGGAGTAGCACAATGTGGTGAGGGACAGTGAAATTATCTTTACGATCAGTATCAGATCATTCCATGGTATATGTGAATAGCTGGTAGCTGCATGTGGGGAGGAACATTATTCCAGTAATAAGTCCCAAAATTCCAGTAGTCCCAAAATTCCTGCCTTCAACGATGGCAAAGGATCTGATGCAATTGCACCTGTAGTATTTTTCTGGAATATTTCCCAGGACATATTAGAAACAGCCTGGCTTATCTCAGCTGGATTATATGGACTCTATAGGTTGTATCCAGACTTAACTATACTCACTGAAATCAATGCAGATTATCTATCTATCATCTATCTCTCTATCTATCTATCTATCTATCTATCATCTATCTGTCTATTAAATTTCTTAATCGCCCATCTGGCTGGTCACCTGGCCACTCTGGGAGATGTACAATAATACAAACAATTTAAAAACAATAAAATTACACATTAAAATATCATTTTCTAAAATTTCCCTAGCCCACCCAAAATGCCTGCCTGAACAACCAAGTTTTCAATGCATGGCAGAAGCTCATTAAAGAGGGGGCATGGCGGAGTTCCCTAGGGAGGGAGTTCCACAGAGTGGGGGCCACCACAGAGAAGGCCCTCTCCCTCATCCTCACCAGCCTAGCTGTCCTGGCTGATGGGACAGAGAGAGGGCTATCCAGGGCTGATCTTGTTGAGCGGCCTATCTGGTGTTGCTGGAGGTGCTCCTTATGGCCAGAACCATATAGGGTTTTAAAGATCAAAACCAACATTTTGAATTTGGCCTGAAAAACAACTGGTAACCAGTGCAACTCCTTCAGCACTGGAGTGATGTGATCACGCCAGTGGCTGCCTTTAATCAGGCAAGCCGCCATGTTCTGTAACAGCTGCAGCTTCCGAACCATCTTCAAGGGTAACTCCACGTAGAGTACATTACAGTAATATAGACAAGAGGAGACCAGGGCATGTACTACTGATGGGAGCAGATGGTCGAGAAGGAAGGGGCGCAGCCGCCGTATCAGATGGAGTTGGACCAGCGCTGTCCAGCTCATAGCTGACACCTGAGCCTCCATGGACAGCTGGGAGTCTAAGATGACCCCCAGGCTGCGGACCTGGTCTTTCAAGGGTAGCCATACCCCATTCAACACCAGGTCAACATCCCCCAACCTCCTCTTGTCTCCCACCAAAAGTACTTTGGTCTTTTCAGGGTTCAGCTTCATCTTATTCCTTCTGGGATTAAGTTGTTTTCAATGGTGTACTCTAAATATGACTAAGGATCAACTCTATGTCTGTTGTTTTATTTTTATTTTTGTTCAGGGCAAAGTCAGTTCTTCATTAAAATGGTACCTAGCTACTTTGTTGCACTATTCCTTGCAATGTCTGGGTAAACATCATAAGAAACATTGTCCCTGCAAACTTGCCACTAAAAACAGCAGACTGACAGCAGAACACATTGACTTTATATATATTTTTTTTAATAGCCAGGCTGCTTAAATCACTGGCCTTTCTTTTAGCATTGCACCTCTTGAATAAAATAAGCTGCCTGTTGGAGGAGTGATCTGCCCACTCTGTAAAAATGTTTTTTCAGTAGATATTCATTTGCTGTTCACTGTAGTGGCAGCCCCCAGTGAGTGGCAAAGGAAGAAGTAATTGTTTATGGTGGCAGCCATTTTTAATTTCCCCAATCCCCCCCCCCAAAGCACCTCCACACAGGGCTTTGTGGGAAAAACAAAATGGTGGCCATTCAAATGTTTTGCATCCCAAAAGAATCTTTCACCTCACTTCGAAAACAGAGCCAAAACAAAACAACTGATTTCAAGCTGGGAGAAGTGGCTGAGAAATGTTCCTTGTCAATTTGGTACAGCTGTAATACAAACATATAAACAATAGTACAGGAACAACAATGGGGAAAAAATAAAAGCAATCAAGTCAAAATAAACACACACACACACACACACACACACACTGAAAGGCAGCAAAGGATACTACTTTGGGGATATCCTTAGGTTGTTTGTAGATTGAACCTATTGTGGCACAATAGGTCAGAGCATTGGGTTTAAACGTGCGAGAGAGATTTATATTTCCATTCAGCTTTGAAGCTCGTTAGACAGTCTTGGATATCTTCTTCCCTCTTCTAGCCCACACATTACAAGCCTGAAGATGAATGACATAAATAATATTCTAGGCCATTTGGGTGTGCTACCTTGATATATAGAATGAAGAAAAGGTTGCCCAAAGGGCACACAACCACAGTTCATATTGTTAGGCTTTGCCCAATATACCATGATTGGATTGTCCATTATTGCCAGCTTGGTCATCCTTGCTGGCTGATTAGGGGATAACTGTGGATGGTATTCTTGACCCCCTGTAGTTGCAATGATAAATACAAAGACCAAATACAATTCCTCTAATATTATAAACCTTGGTTACATCAGCAGATTGATTACTTCTTAGATTATTCAACCCTTCCCACCAATAGCTCCGGTCAGGAATTCCTTCATTCATTACATTTCTATATCACCCAATAGCCAAAGCTTTCTGGGTGGTATAAACCAAAGTGAAAGGTCCCAATACTCCCTTGGAATGTTCTAGGTGGATAGAAGGTATTGAGCCTTTCCATAGCTTAACCCCATGTTCTTGCTATGAAAATACCTTCCTCATACTGTAGAACTGAAGCATGGTCTGTACTCGATGCTCTCAGTTACATCACAGGGCTGGTTAAGATAAGAACAAGATGGAGTTCTACCTAGTTCTGTTCTGTAACTTGGCTAACGGTGGCCTACATTTATGCAGCTAGACTGTGACATGGCTGACTAACGCATCCTGGGATTAGGCAAACCTCCCCCGCCTGCTCAGTTGTAGTGATCATCTGGCAAGTCACCGTAGCCCTTTTCAGTGTCACAGGGCCAACCTATGCATGTTCTGCATGCCCCCACACACACACACAAACGCACCCTTCAGAGCTTCTTCCAATGCAAGGACAGCACTGAGGAGAGGGCGGTGTGAGGTGCAATTGTGGGGGTGACGCAAGCATGTGCAGCCCCGCTGTCTGTCTTCTCAGCCCACACAATTGAAACTGTGATGAGAACAACCCTGAATAAGGGCCAGGGCTCTTCTCTCCAGCTAATCTGCCTCCAGGTTGATAGAGAAGCTAAATGAATGAGATCAGAATTGTAACACAGTTTGTGCACTGAAAAGCACTAATAGCCATGGGAAATAATAGTTGTTCAATTATACAGAGTTGTTCAGTTGCAAAGATTTGCACATGCAAGGATGTCTAGAGCAGGGAGAGGCAACCTTTTTGGACCCATGGGCACATTTGACAATTTGAGAAACTATCCTGGACACCACCACAAAATGGCTGCCATGGGAGGCATGGCTAGTCACAAAGGACAAGTAACCTTCCCAAAAGACTGAGTACAAGGCAGAGGTGGGCTCTGAACCGTAACGTACTAAACAACTCCTTTGATCCCACAGCTGGCAAGACAATCTGTTAATCTTTTTCTTAAAAAATATTAAGGTAGGGCACCTTCAGGGTGCCAGGAAAGGTGTTCATGGTGACAATGAACACCTTTTCTTGTACCCCCAAGGTGCCCTACCCCTCCCATTTTTATTTTTTTAGAAGATTAACACATTGGTTTAACACTTTGATTGGCACTTTGCCTATGCCTGATCTAGAACTACAATCACAACAAATATTCCTAAAGTACACTGTTTGAGGGCAATTTAAACTCCAGTCCTAAAAACAAAACAAAAACGTTTACTGAAGAATAAGGCTGCAATTCTATACACACTTAACCTGGAAGAAAGTCCTATAAAACTCATTTTGGCTTACTTCTGACTAATAGGTTTATGATGCATATCTTGAATATCTCCAGGAAGAGGCATTTAAAAACCTTGCCATAAATGTTTGTCCCACTAAACCTGAAATGATATATCAAATATCATAAGACACTTAAGAGAGCAATCCTATGGTCTCTGGGGAGCATCCCAGGGAACATAGGATTTTTTGGATTCCTTCTTCAGGAGCCATAGTCACTGCTATGACTTCAGGAGGGGGACTTCAAAATCTGATCCCTCCCTGCACCCTGCAGCCTCGCAGCTGCCACGGAAAGAACCATGGCGCCTTCTTCCTGCGTTGCAAAAGTTGTTTCAGAGGACCTTGTAGAGATCAGAAGGAAGGCATTCAGGTGGGCAGGGAGGAGAGCGGAGCAGAGAAGCCAGGATACAAAAAATCCTATGGCCTCTCCACCCCCGCCCCCCAAGTCTGCCTCCTCTAGACAAGCTCAGAGATCCATCCAGAGGAAAACAAAACAAAAGGAAAATGGAGAGGTGAAAATGGTGTCCATCGCTCCTCCTGCCCTGCTAGTAGCTGCCCAGCAGGGCAGTGGACACTTGGAAGCCTCCAGGTTCAGAAGCTTTCTCCTAAAGGGGGTGCAGCCCATGGGACTGTGCCCTAAAGGTACAAGTGATATGCAATTTATGTAAATATGTCATATATTTTTGCTGCTCTCCTCCTTTTCTTTTTACTGTTTATTTACATGTTAAATTATAATCCATCTGATGAAAGTCATTTAAAAAAGAAAGCGGTCTAAGGGTGAAATCCTATCTAGATAGATGGCTGCCTCTGAACGCAGAGGTGAACACCTATCCAAAGCAAGGCAGGAGAAGCACGGGGGGATCGTTCCCTCTGCGCCTCTCCTGCCCTGTTATTTCTGCTAGACAGCCGATTTCGGCTGTCTAGCCGCAAGGGGGTCGAGCGGGAGAGGAGGATGCTGTACGACACAGAGGATGTGTCGTACACGCAGATCCGCTCTCCCTGCCCTGGAATGCCCCCAGCCCAGCCCCTTTTCAGCCACTCCACGCTCCTCTTCTGAGCGCGGAACACAGGGCTTCTCCACGCTGCCTGTGAGGCAGTGCAGACATGGGGGGAGGTTGGTTTTCCGGGAATCGACCTTGGACCGTGGGCTCTGAAGTTGGTTCCTGGAAAACAGCATATTCTATGGCTGTCTAGCTGCTGTCTAGTGGCCATAGGATTGCTCCTTAAATCATTCAAAATAAAGCAAAACTGTTAAATCGTGTGCAGGGAAGGGGGAATGAAATAAACAAATAAATAATCAATTGAAAGCTTTCTGGAAGAGTCAGGTCCTAGCCAAGGGCCTAACAGAGTGCAGTGTTGCCCCTGGCACATCTCTCTTGGGAGGACATTCCACAAATCTGGTGCCACTTCCCAGAAGGTCCTGCTCTAGTGGATGCTTCAAAGTTCATTGGCAGTGGCACCCAGACCAGGACTTCTGATGTTGAAGAGAGAATTACGAGCCCTGGCCCAACCCCACCTGAAGCAAGAACACATGCTGCCTCTTACCCCTTCCCACCTCTGCCTTGCACCTCTTCCTGGATGTAGGGCTCTCACGAGAGCTTGCCCACATTCCAAAAGAGCTTGCTTGAGCTCTGGTGACATCTCGCTCTCATGAGAATTCAGGCAAGTATTCTGAAAGTTTGGGCATGATCTCGCAAGTTCAGTTGACCTTTTGCAGAGCCCAGCCATAACTGCAGTGATGGGAAGCGGGAGACATCTGTTGGGAGGGTGCGTAGCTGCTCCCGAGAGCATCTCACTGTGGCAGAAAGCAGCTGGCAGCTCTCTCCAGAGCAGTCACTGGAGGTTGCAGGGAGATGGGGGTGGGGGGAATGGCACAATTTGCCACCCCTCCTGCTCTGTTGCCTGATGCAGGCTCTTCAGTCCATGTCATGGTAGGGCAGGCCCTGAGAAACACAAAGGGACAGATATGGAAGATTGTCCTTAAAATATCCAAGCCATATCTGCACTATCAATTTAGACCACAGTACAAGTTTTTATTCACTGGTGTACTTTGCAGAAATCTGAAGGTTGGAGGGGAAAGGTGGCTCCCTTTATTTATTTATTTTGTTTAATAATATCCAAAAGTTTGGTCTTAACATGTCCAAACTAGGAATGAGAACACTTAACACCCTAAAAATGGTCTCTCTCCTGCAGCACAAAAATAAAGGCATTTCTGAATAGTGCCAGAGATTATTCTTTTTCATAACCTAGAAGGAGTGTTTGATAAAGAATTAGTAAAGTCAAACAATTAAATTCCCCAGGGTGAGCTTCTTTTGACTTGTGACTCTCTCTTCTATCTCAAAGATTCCTCTAATGTGGATAATTACACTGATGGCTGGCCTGAGAAAATAGGCCAGAGAAAGAGGCTTTGTGTGATTCTGTTAATTGCTTTGGTAGGCAACCAGCTTGGCTTTTATTCATGGTTTGCAAACCTTTCATCAAATGTGTAGATTATTTCTAATACCTATGCGATGGAATGAACTCATCACAAAGAAGCAAAAAGAAGGGAAGGTGTCAATATGCTGTCATATATATCCTTCATAATAATGAAAGTGTGTGTGTGTGTGTGTGTGTGTGTGTATGTATGTGTGTGTGTGTGCGTGTATGTATATATATATTTCTATTGCCCCACTCTGGTATTCTTAGCATACAGATAGCAGGCAAGCAGCAAAACAATTTGCTGGTTTATTGCATTTGATGGTATGCTAATTGTAGTTGCACCATGTCAGACAGAAATAATTACAAATATGGCAGTATGCAAATCAGATCCATGCATCTTTCGTACACATCTCACATCCTAGTTGAGGCTGTAGAGCACTAATGGATAAAGCACGGGGATTTTAACTCTTAGGTCAAATGTAAGAACATCATGAAAATGTGGATTTGTGGCTTAAAGCTCAAGCACAAATGCTATGCATATCTCAGCTCTGAAAATTGTGTGCCAGCAGAACTACCGTTCACTCTAACGAGACAGAAATCTGGTCTGGTATATCACCTGGTCTGGATGATATACTATAATGAGAGCAAAGAGGTCTGGTCTGAATGATAATAGAGATAACAGAGATAATACAAGTCTTGATATTCACAAATCTAAGAGCACAGTCAGAAACACACTAAGAACAAAAAGACTTTATGGATCTTTGTGATTACAAATGTATGAGTGTGATGTATGTGCATTCACACATTACAAGGATTGTCTATCTTGATTTCTTATTTTATGAAGAAATGAAAACTGGGAAGGGATGAAAAATAAATGCTGGGTAGCTTTGAAAGAGTGTATGAAAACACTCAAGGATAACTTCATGCAGAACTAAAATGATGCATGCCCTAGGGTTGCTGATGAAATAGCATCCTCATATGACACTGTCCCCCTCCCCCTCCATAAGATGTACTTATATTTATCTCGAAATATGATGTAAACATGTGTGAACATAATGACATCACAATACAAGGGACAAGAAACTACATAATTATTACAGCTGCAATCCTCTGGTCCCTGGGAGGGCATCTCAGGGACCGTCAGATAGATCAGGTCTTCCCCCTCTGAGGAAGACATGTGGAGTGGGGAGCAGTATCACACTCACTGCCTGCAGCTTGCACATCTCTTGCATTCTGCTGGCAGAGCCGGCCTTATCATTAGGCAAAGCAAGACAGTTGAGGTCTGTTCCCAGAGGTAGGGATGTCGGAGAATTTCTCCACGAATCTCTGGGAGGCCGAATGCCAACGCATTCGGCTCCCCGAAATTGGTGGAGAAATGGTCTGCCCCCCCGCCCCGCCCCCGGGATGGAACTTACCTTGCACGAATGTCCCTGGCACTGGCGGCTCCTGGAGGCGGTGCGGCGGCGGCGGTGGCCGGTCTTCCGACTGGCTGCCGCCGCCGCCATTTCCCAGTAAAAAAAAACAACAACAAACGTGATAGGCTACGTAAAAATTTACGTAGCCTATCACAGCTAGATTTTCCAAAAACACCGTGATAGGCTACATAAATCCTTACATAGCCTATCACGGCTGACTTTGGGGGGGGGGAAGCGCGTACGCAAATGGCGGTGCCCATGGGCGCCGCCATTTGTGTACGCGCTTTTTTCCCCCCCAAAGTCAGCCGTGATAGGCTACGTAAGGATTTACGTAGCCTATCACGGCTGACTGCAGGGACGCAAACGGCGGTGGCTACGGCCGCCGCCATTTGCGTCCCGGCCGGCCAGGAGGATTCGCGGCCGGAGGGACGGGGCGCCTCCCCCTGTCCAGAATTTCGGCTGGAGGGACGGGGCGCCTCCCTATGGGGGCCGCCATTATCCGTACGCGCTTTTTTTTTTTAAAGTCACCCATGATAGGCTACGTGACGATTTACGTAACCTATCACGGCTGACTTTGCAAATCTAGCCGTGATAGGCTACGTTAATCATCACGTAGCCTATCACGGGGGCGTTTTTTTTTCTTTTATTGGAATGGCGGCAGCGGCAGCCGGTCAAAAGACCGCCCCGCACGAACACCCGCCGAACAGCTGGCCGGACCCGCCGCCGGGAGGGACATTCGGCAAAGGTAAGTGCGGGGGGGTGTGCAGATAATTTCTCCCTGAAACTTGTTCGGGGGGCCAAACACGTTGGCGCTCGACCCCCCGAAGTTTCGGGGAGAAATTCTCTGCCATCCCTACTTTTTGTGCTTCCACAACATTAAGGTCAGTCAATTCCCCCTTCCCCCTGCAGTTCCCTCCACCCCAAAAATGTGCTCTAGAGGGTTGAGGGATCCTCCAAAATAGCATAGGAAGTGGCACAGGGGGCTGCAGGAAGAGGGGGCAACTATCAATTCTGCCCTCTTCCATCAGTGGATCAAAGGCCCTTCTACCCACAGAAAGACCCCTTCTATGAATGGAACAGCACCTTTGGATCCAATCCATAACTACGGATGTCAGAGAATTTCGCCACGAATCTCGGGAAGGCCGAATGCCAGCGCATTCACCCCCCCCCGAAATTGGTGGCGAAACGGTCTGCCCCCCCCCGCCCCGGGACGGGACTTACCTTGGGCGAATCTCCCTGGTGGCGGCAGCTCTGGCGGCGGTGCGGTGGTGGTGCAGCGGCAGCTGGTCTTCCGACCGGCTGCCGCCGCCGCCATTTTCAAGTTAAAAAAAAACAAAACAAAAAACCTGATAGGCCACGTAAACATTTACGTAGCCTATCACGGTATTTTTTTAAAATCTAGCCGTGATAGGCTACGTAGCCTATCAGAGGTTGCCTACCAGAGGGCTCTGGGGGATTTTCCTGCTGGTATGGCTGGTGCTCCTGTTGAAGCCCAGGTTGCTCTGTGGAATGCAGAGATGACTCGGGCGGTTGACACGATCGCACCCAAGCGCCCTCTCCCTCTGAGCAGAGCCCGGCCAGCTCCTTGGTATACACCTGAGCTGAGGGCAATGAAGCAAGAGGGGAGACGGCTAGAACGCAGGTGGAGGAAAACTTGTGCTGAGTCTGACCGAACACAGGTAAGAGCCCACTATCGAGCCTACTCTGTGGCGGTGAGGGTGGCAAAGAGGCAGTTCTTTTCCACCAGCATTGCATCTTCTCAGTGTCATCCGGCGGAGCTTTTCCGAGTGGTTCGCGGCCTGTTACATTCTGGGCCAGGGAGAGAGACGGTGGAACCCCCGGTAGCACGCTGTGACGGGTTTGCGCAGCACTTTAAGGATAAAGTCGCTCAGATTCGTCATGAATTGGACACCACGATTAATGCAGTTCCATTGGTAGAGGCGTTCAGAGCACCGTCTGGTCCAGTTTTATTGGATGAGTTTCAGTTATTGAGGCCTGAGGATGCGGACAAGGTGCTTGGCCAAGTCCGATCGACCACTTGTGTGCTTGACCCTTGCCCTTCATGGCTTATTAAATCAAACAAGGAGGGGTTGTCCGGCTGGGTCCAGGAGGTTGTAAATTCCTCCTTGAGAGAGGGAGTGGTGCCTGCCGCTTTAAAAGAGGCAGTAATTAGACCACTCCTGAAAAAGCCTAACCTGGACTCAGAGGATGTTAACAATTATAGGCCAGTGGCCAACATCCCCTTCCTGGGCAAGGTGCTTGAGCGGGTGGTTGTAGCACAGCTCCAGGCACTCTTGAATGAAACGGAATATCTAGATCCATTTCAATCGGGCTTCAGGCCTGGTTTTGGAACGGAAACTGCCTTGGTCGCCCTGTGGGATGACCTCTGCCGGGAGAGGGACAGGGGGAGTGCGACCCTGTTGATTCTCCTGGACCTCTCAGCGGCTTTCGATACCATCGACCATGGTATCCTTCTGGATAGGTTGTCTGGGTTGGGAGTTGGAGGCACTGCACTACAGTGGTTCCGCTCCTACTTGGATGGCCGATTCCAGAAGGTGGTGCTGGGGGATTATTGCTCTGTGCCATGGCAATTGTGCCATGGGGTTCCACAGGGCTCTATTCTATCCCCCATGCTGTTTAACATCTACATGAAACCGCTGCGGGAGGTTATCCGGAGGTGTGGGCTGAGGTGCCATCAATATGCGGATGACACCCAGCTCTACCTCTCTTTCTCATCAAAACCAGGTGAGGCAGTGGCTGTTCTGAACCAGTGCCTGGGCACGGTAATGGACTGGATGAGGGCCAATAAACTGAAACTCAATCCAGACAAGACGGAGGTACTGTTAGTGGGTGGTTCGTCTGCCCGGCTAGGTGATAATCAACCTGTTCTGGAGGGGGTTGCACTCCCCCTAAAGGATCAGGTTCGTAGTTTGGGGGTGCTCTTGGATCCAGAACTGTCACTTGAGGCACAGGTGAACTCAGTGGCACGGAGCACTTTTTATCAGCTTAGGCTGGTATACCAACTACGCCCTTATCTGGACAGAGATAGCCTA
Organism: Heloderma suspectum; assembly: GCF_057233095.1. Taxonomy (NCBI): domain Eukaryota; kingdom Metazoa; phylum Chordata; class Lepidosauria; order Squamata; family Helodermatidae; genus Heloderma; species Heloderma suspectum. The sequence goes on along the minus strand of NC_139459.1, from coordinate 95,808,714 downwards.
GCTACAGTTATCCATGCTCTGATAACTTCTCGTCTGGATTACTGCAATGCGTTATACGTGGGGCTGCCTTTGAAAATGGTCCGGAAACTTCAGCTGGTCCAAAATAGGGCAGCAAGATTGTTAACAGGGACTGGCCTGCGAGCTCATATTACGCCAGTACTTTTCCAGCTGCACTGGCTGCCGGTCCATTTCCGGGCCCGATTCAAAGTGCTGGTGTTAACATTCAAAGCCCTTAACGGCTTGGGGCCAGGTTACCTGAAGGATCGCCTCCTCCCATATGTGCCTGCCCGGACCTTAAGGCCATCATCAGCGGCCCTTCTCCGTGAGCCCCTGCCAAAGGAAGTGAGGCGGGTGGCTACTAGGAGGAGGGCTTTTTCTGTTGTGGCACCCCGGCTCTGGAATGAGCTCCCTAGTGAGGTTCGCCTGGCGCCTACATTGTACTCCTTTCGGTGCCAGGTGAAGACCTTTTTATTTTCCCAGGCATTTTAGCTTTCTAAATTTTTATCTTTGCTGTTTTAAATCTGTATTTTAAACTCCTGTACTGCTGCTAGGTTTTATTGTGGTTGTATTGTTATATTGTGGTTTTAATGTTCTATATATTTTAAATTGTTTTATTGTGTGTTGTTTGGTTTTAGTTTTTGTGAACCGCCCAGAGAGCTTCGGCTATTGGGCGGTATAGAAATAAATAAATAAATAAATAAATAAAAATAAAATAAATACCTCTGGTTTAGAGTGAATCCTCCATATGTGAATCAATTTCTTTTCCATTTACAGACTTGTTCCCCCTGCCCGCCTTCTTCTCTCACCTATATAACAAGCAGTATTTGAAATATTTATCTTGCTTCCTCCCCCACCCCCTGAAATTGGCATGAAAAGTACCAGTATATGAAATAGTAATGTGATGGAGTGGAAAAATTAAGGACAGACTTTCTAATGGGGACGGATAGTTCTCAAACAGCATTTATGTAATTTATTTAAAAAGACCTATTAAGGTGGCTTTGCCTTTCTTACAAGTCTATTGCAAAATGCCTCGGGTATGATTAGTAATTGTTGCTTATTTTCTAGGGGCCAAAGAGAGGCCCTGTTCTATACTCCATAGAGAAATTCAAGGTACAGACAGAAAAATAAAAGTGGTGTTCAGCACAGAAGTATTTACAACGTTCATATGTCTACCCAGAGGTGAGTCCCATTGCATTCACTCCTATGTAAGTGTGTATAGGACTGCAGCCTTAGTTATTTTTTATGTACCCCACAGTCTTCTATTTGGACAGGAACTGTGCTGGACTAAACTGGCATCCCCCTTTCCATCAGAGTTAAGAAAAATGAGACCATCATACAGTAAATCACAAATAAATAGAGCTGTGTACAAATGGCTTCTCATAATTCTCCAGCCTATTTGTGGGCAGAGAAATTGGGAGGACAATTTCACCAAATTTCTCCTATGGAAGGAGAAATTATCCAACAGTTTCTCACAGATAGGCCTCACTACTGGCAAGGGTTGCAGCACAGGTTCTTTCTTTTTTCTCTAATGGGTTTTTGGTTTATTGCGCTGCTTCTGTAAGTGGCAACAATATCAACTCTGTTGAGGCTTCCACTTTTCTGAGGCAAATTCTGAATTTCTTTTGTTGGTATTTTTGAGCTTACCCAATCACTGTGAGGCGGTCGAAGATGCTGTGTGTGTTTTCTCTCTCTATTACACATTTTTCTATTCCTCTGCAGCCTCCCAGGACACCTGCACTTCCTGAACTGAAAAAGTCTCATGTGAGGAATTGTTTCATGATGTCATCCTCATGATGGCTTTAACTGAACTGTGGGAAGCCAAGGAAGCTACAGGCTGCCACAGAGATTATTGTATGATGACAGATAGGACACTCATGCACATGCTCAGCCACCTCATAATAAGTAAGGTAAGCACAAGAATCCCAAACCCAACCCATGAGAATTTCTCTGAAATTTCTTTTCCTTTGAATTTCCTTTCAAAAGCAATTTCTTTTCTATCATAAAAAATGTGAGAGAAATTTTCGGCACAGCACTACAAATAAATATTTCCACTTTACTGTTCAAACTAGGGATGGCAGAGAATTCTGCCACAGATCTCAGTGAGGCCGAATGCCAATGCATTTGGCCCCCCGAACTCTGTGGCGGAACGGCCTGCCACCCCACCCCCCGCCCCCCTGCGGATCCCACCTGGGATGAGACTTACCTGGAGCGGATCATCCGGGCAGCGGTGGCTCCGGCAGCGGGTTCGGCGGCTGCGGTGGCCGGTCTTCTGACTGGCTGCCGCCGCCACCATTTCCAGTGTTAAAAAAAAAAAAAAGACGTGATAGGCTACGTAAAGATTTACATAGCCTATCATGGCTACATTAAAAACAACAACAACGTCGTGATAGGCTACATAAATCTTTACGTAGTCTATCACGTCTGATTTAAAAAAAAAATGCGCGTACACAAATGGCGGCAGCTACGGCCGCTGCCATTTGCATTCCTTATTTTGGGCCGTCTTAGTCTACGTAAATATTTACGTAGACTAAGACGGTGAAAATAAGGGGGAACGCAAATAGTGTCCGCTATGCTATTTGCGTTCCCCTTATTTTCGCTGTCTTAGTCTATGTAAATATTTACGTAGACTAAGACGGCCCAAAATAAGGAACGCAAATGGCGGTGGCCATAGCCGCCGCCATTTGCGTACGTGCATTGTTGTTGTTTTTTAAAGTCAGACGTGATAGGCTATGTAAAGATTTATGTAGCCTATCAAGGCTGACTACAGGGACGCAAACGGCGGCGGCTATGGCCACCGCCATTTGCGTCCCTGCTAGCCACTGGCCGGATGTCCGGCTGCTGGCGGAGCCGGACGGCGGCTCTGCGGAATCCCTGCGGAGTGGAGCCCGCCGGCCAGGATTCCGGGGGGAGGGACAGAGCACCTCCCCCTCCCAGCGGAACCCGGCGGAGCCAGGTAAGGCCAATTTCGTACATCCCTAGTTCAAACTCACAGTTAGGGCTGAGCCAAGGGAGGGTCTCTTTGTGAAAAACAGTCAGCAGCTTGAATGGGAAAAGCATATCTTTTGGGGGTGACATGAGGGTGCTTCAAAAAGAGGCAAAGGTGTTCACTCATTCTGAGTGATCCACAAAACATTGCCCTCACTATGAATTGGCTTTGTTTTCCCTCAGTGTCATTGTCATATAGCCAAATCTGATTGGCTGCATAGAACCATGACATCATCTTTGCTATGTGAACCCTAATTGGCTGAAATAAGCTCAGAAAAATGACGCAGTGATGGTGGTGGTGGCACTATTGCTGCTACCACCATTCATGCTGCTCCAATCCTTTGTCACCACTGTTTGCGTGGCTGCTCGTACCCCCCCACACACACACATGCACACACATACCCCACACCTCCCAGACACAATCACTCCGAATGCAACCAGAAGTAGGCTTTCTTCCAGTAATAGCGGACAGCAGAAGACTGGGGTTCTGTTCCCCAACAGGAAGTGCCCATATCTTAAGGGAAGGGACCATAGCTCATTAACAGAGCACATCCTTTCCATGTTGAAAGTCTCAGGTTTGATCCAGTTAAAAAAGATCAAGTGGCCAATGACAGGAAAGACCTCTGCCTGAGACCCTAGAGAACTACTCCCACAGGGACAAATCATCCTAGTGTAAGGTAACTTCCTAATAGTAGCAAACATCAATGAACATTCATAATATGTTGGAGTCAATAAAAACCCCAAATCAAAGTCAAAACCTCAAAAGTCAATCAAAGATAACATATGGTATAGCATTATTCATAATACACCTGAAATGAAGGTCACTTTAGGCTGTTTTGCACATGGGCTGTTGTGGGGTTCTGGGTGGCTTGTTACCCATGGCAACAGGCCACCCTGGCTGGGTTCACACAACACAACAAGCCGTGCTGCTGAGGGTCATCATGCTAAGGGCACACAACCGGCATGCACAGAGTGGTTAACAAGCCACTGTGGCTTATTAACAACCCTGTGATCATGTGAACCAGATGGGCAGAGCAACCCAAGCTAATGCCAAACATTGGCTGAGGGGTCATTGGATGAAGCAGAAGTGCTGCTGTACTGATGGAGAAGAGGCCTGATTGCAGGATGACACTTCTGTCCTGGAGGTGGTATGCCTGCAGTGTCAGGGTTGTATCTGAGCCCATAGAGTCTCAAAGCAGCTCTGATTCTGAGGAAGACAGGCAATTCGTGGGGGAGAAAGTTTCCCAGACTTCAGAGGCGCAGCTGGAGGGGGAGCCCCCCCCCCTTCTCACATCCCTGGGAGTGACAGCGAACAAGGTGTGCAAAGGGAAGGACAACCTGAACTTTTAGACATAGGGATTTTGGAGAATTTTGGAGAACTCTGGGGGGCCGCAAATGGCAGCCTCACTGGAGTCCATGGAAGAACGGAGCAATTCCCACCACCATCCTGCAGAATTCCTCTGGAATGGAGCCAATCTGGTGGTGGATGCGGTGGCGGCAGATGCAGTGGCAGATGCAGCGGCGGTGGTGGCTCTGGCTCATCTTCCAGCCGCTGCTGGGTAGGGATGGCGGAGAATTCCGCCACGGATTCCAGAATCTGGCCCCCTGGAATCCGTGGCAGAATGGCCTCCTGCCCCCCCCGCTCCCCCTGCTGACTCCCCCGGGACGTCAGCCAATGAGGCAAAACCTGGTCTGCATTATTATTTCTGCATCTTGTCTATTTGGCAAGTAGAAGCAACCAGTCACTTTTCCACCCTCACCCCCCAAATGTAGCTGTGCACTGGAGCTAATTTCAGTACAGAAATAATAGGAAGGGCACATTAGTTGCCCTTTAAAAAAACACCACACTCTGAAATCCCTGCTCACCAGTGGCTTGCATTTCTACAAAAGGTCAAGTGAGAACAATCTAAATCTTGTCAAATTGCTCTGCCATCTTCAAACTGTCACCATGCTAACCCATTGTAAAATAAGATTCAACAGACTGCCCAGCCAATACCGTCAAAGCTACTTAATAGCAAGACAAATGGTCATCATGCTAGAGCTCCAACAAATTGAGTCCCCAGAATTCTCCTGTAAGGTTTCACCTTTGAGAATTTTGACTCTGAATGTTTCAAGATGTTGTCTGAATGCTTGAACATTTGCCAACTACTCATTCAGTCTTTGATATTGCTGCCCTAGAGCTGCAGTGAATTTGCTCCCCAAAATTCGAGCTATTTCACACTGCCTCCACTCAATGTTGGGTGACTCCCCCTCCCACTGCAATCTCCTGTGCCATATAACAGACCCTTTGTGAGGGTTCCCCGCCCTCAGGAAATGCTTTTTGGGGAGGTGCAGGAGGGTGCAGTAAAGAGGAGCGACAAGAAAACCCCTTGGCACAGAGAAACATCCATTCATGGAGCACTGGATACAATTCTTTATTATATTTTTAACCTGCCCAATAACCAACGTTCTCTAGGCAGATTACAAACCGTTAAAAATAGGGCTGAGCATGGACCCCCCAATCCGACTCGGAGGCTGTTTGGGGGCTTCCACGATGGGCTTGGGTTGATTCAGGGGGGCCTTGACTCCCTTTGGCCTATGACTCCGAAGCAGGATTCGGACATCCAAATCCCACTTCAGGCCCTTCCCAATCTGCTGCCCATCCCCCAGCTCCTTACATGGGCCCTTGTTCCGTGGGGGGCCTCTGTCACCATCAGGGGAGCTGCCACCAGGAGCTGCTGCCCAGAAGCCACCGCTGGCACTGCCAGGGGGAGCCACCGCTGCCACCGCTGGTGCCACCAGGGCAGCCACTGCCAGCACTGCTGGGGGAGCCGGCACTGGGGGAGCCATCGCTGCCAGTGCTGCCAGGGGAACCACAGCCACCGCCAGCTCCTGGGCCCTCTGGACATGCTGGCAGCCGTCTTGTTGTTCTGGAGGGGCGAGCCATTTTTAAAATGGCGACTCCCCGTATTTCCGGAAATATAGGGAGTTGCCATTTTAAAAATGGCTCCCCCCCACTCCAGAACAACAAGACGGCAGGTCCCAGCTAAGGAGCTGGGGGCTGGCTGGGGGCAGTGGTGGCGGCATGGTGGCTGAGCTTCCAGATCATGCCGAAGCACTTCGCTTTGCTTTATGCCCCCTCTGCCTCACCTCAGAGGCAGCCCGAAGCAGCCCGAAGCACCCCGCTTCGACTCGGAGCTCAGACTTCAGGCCAAAGTGGTGCACAGCCCTAGTTAAAAGACTAAAATGCCATATAAACAGTTACAACTATAAAATACAATACAACATATTTAAAAGAATACAATACAACACAACAAACAGCATGGGAACCCAATGAAACTTGATTTCAACAATTAATATTGATATGTGATCTCATATGATAATGAGCAGAGCAATTCTAAGTGGAGTCAGAGAAGAGTGAAATGAGGGATCTTGTCCCACATGCCAAGCCTTGCAGGCATGCGCTGACCAAGACAGAAGGGCAGCTGCCCAGTTCCATGAGGGTTTTTGACTCAACTGATCTCTGCATTCACAGTTCCCTCCCCCCTTGATAGCAATGGTGGGGATTAGCTATGCTAGCTGTAGGGCTGCTGTAGCTGACAGGCCTAAATTGGGCTCATCTGGGAGAATATAATGGCTCTGAATCCAGTGGATGGTTCTTCTCTGCCCCCAGAATGCAGGGTTTGGGGGCTTCGTACTGGCTACTGCCAGTGGGAGAACCGCCCGTGGCAATGTTATGACCACCTGGGCACAACAGAGGCTTTTCTCCTGGCAGAGCCCTACTGGCAACAGTCCTCTCCACCAGCAGTCAGTGGCAATGTGGCATCCAGTGGGGGCTTGTAATTCCGATGTCGGTGGGGCTGTGAATCCATTCTGGGTTTCAGTCAGAACCAGCCAGAACTCTAAAGGAGCTCTCCCCCCAAAAGGTGCAGCACCTTGGATAGCTCCTTTAGAATTCTGGCTAGTTCTGACTGAAACCCAGAATGGATTTATCCATCCCACCGAAATTGGGGCCACCAGCCTCCACTGGTAGCATCCTAATTCCTTCTAGCCATCAGTATCAGTGTGTGTGTGTGTGTGTGTGTGTGTGTAGGATTACAGTTAACAGGGCATGGATTTAGTGTTTGGCAATACCAATAGTCAATGTGCAATGGTATTTAGTATCAATCATTGACATGTAATTGTATACCACTATGGTTTCCACACTTTCTACCTTCAGCAAACACTTTCCACATCAGCGTGACTCCCATGTAATTCTTAGGAGTCTGCTACGTGTTGCAAAGATTCTGGAACATGTTCAAGGGTTCTGCTTCTTCAAAGGTGCTGCTCACTTCACATGGGAAAGTGTGAAGCCTCACCATCACCAACTGAGAATATTCCCAACAGTATCCTAGATTGCCTAGGAAGATTGGTAGCAGTGGATGGCAAGCTGTTGTTCAGGGGAATTTGTGCTTACTGAACTTCTCACTGAAGAACCCCTGATAAACTTGCCTGCAACAATTGTTTTAATCACTTGTATTTCTTATTTTCCCCTTCATGGATCACTGCCTTGTTATGGCGAAGGGGCTTGCATAACTCAGTGAAGCCATAAGCTATGCCGTGCAGGGCCACCCAAGACGGACAGGTCATGGCGGAGAGTTCTGACAAAATGTGGTCCACTGGAGAAGGAAATGGCAACCCACTCCAGTATTCTTGCCAAGAAAACCCCATGGAACGTATCACAAGGCTAAAAGAGATGACGCCGGAAGATGAGCCCCTCAGGTCGGAAGGTGTCCAATATACTACTGGGGAAGAACAGAGGGTATTTCCAAGTAGCGCCAGAAAGAGTGAAGCGGCTGGGCCAAAGCCAAAAGGACACTCAGCTGTGGATGTGTCTGGTGGTGAAAAGAAAATCCGATGCTGTAAAGAACAATATTGTTTAGGGACCTGGAATGTAAGATCAATGAATCAAGGTAAGCTGGAGGTGGTCAAACATGAGATGGCAAGATTGAACATCGACATCTTGGGAATCAGCGAACTAAAATGGACAGGCATGGGCGAATTTAATTCAGGTGACCATCATACCTACTACTGTGGGCAAGAATCCCTTAGAAGAAATGGAGTAGCACTCATAGTCAACAAAAGGGTGGGAAAAGCAGTACTGGGGTACAATCTCAAAAACGATATAATGATCTCGGTACGAATCCAAGGCAAACCATTCAACATCACAGTAATTCAAGTCTATGCCCCAACCACTGAGGCCGAAGAAGCTGAGGTTGATCGGTTCTATGAAGACCTACAATACCTTCTAGAACTAACACCAAAAAAAGATGTCCTCTTCATCATAGGGGATTGGAATGCTAAAGTAGGAAGTCAAGACATCACCGGGATAACAGGCAGGCATGGCCTTGGTGTACAAAATGAAGCAGGACAAAAGCTAATAGAGTTTTGTCAAGAGAACACGCTGATCATAGCAAACACTCTTTTCCAACAGCACAAGAGACAACTGTACACATGGACATCACCAGATGGTCAAGATCGAAATCAGATTGATTATGTCCTTTGCAGCCAAAGATGGAGAAGCTCTATACAGTCAGTAAAAACAAGACCTGGAGCTGACTGTGGCTCAGATCATGAGCTTCTTGTTGCAAAATTTCGGCTGAAATTGAAGAACGTAGGGAAAACCACTAAACCATTCAGGTATGACCTAAATCATATCCCTTATGAATATACAGTGGAGGTGAGGAATAGATTTCAGGGATTACACCTGATAGACAGAGTGCCTGAGGAACTATGGACGGAGGTCCGTAACATTGTTCAGGAGGCAGCAACTCAAACCATCCCAAAGAAAAAGACATGCAAGAAAGCCAAGTGGCTGTCTGATGAGGCTTTACAAGTAGCTGAGGAAAGAAGGGAAGCGAAAAGCAAGGGAGAAAGGGGAAGATATATCCAACTGAATGCAGAGTTCCAGAGAATAGCAAGGAGAGACAAGAAGGCCTTCTTAAATGAACAATGCAAAGAAATCGAGGAAAACAACAGAATGGGAAAGACTAGAGATCTCTTCAAGAAAATCGGAGATCTCAAGGGAATGTTTTGTGCAAAGACGGGCATGATAAAGGACAAAGAAGGCAGGGACCTAACAGAAGCAGATGAGATTAAGAAGAGGTGGAAAGAATACACAGAAGAACTATACAGGAAAGATCTTAATGTCTCTGATAGCCATGATAGTGCAGTCACTGAACTTGAGCCAGACATCCTCGAGAGTGAAGTCAAGTGGGCCTTAGGAAGCATTACTAACAACAAAGCTAGCAGAGATGACAGTCTTCCAGCTGAGCTATTTAAGATCCTAAAAGATGATGCTGTTAAAGTGCTGCACTCAATATGCCAACATATTTGGAACACTCAACAGTGGCCACAAGACTGGAAAAGGTCAGTTTACATTCCAATTCCAAAGAGGGGCAACGCCAAAGAGTGTTCAAACTACCGCACAATTGCGCTCATTTCACATGCCAGCAAGGTGATGCTCAAAATCCTACAAGCTAGGCTTCAGCAGTATGCGAACCGAGAGCTACCGGAAGTACAAGCTGGGTTTCGAAGAGGCAGAGGAACTAGAGATTAAATCTCCAACGTTTGCTGAATCATGGAGAAAGCAAGAGAATTCCAGAAAAACATCTATTTCTGCTTCATTGACTACGCTAAAGCCTTTGATTGTGTGGATCACAACAAACTGTGGCAAATCCTAAGTGATGGGAGTACCAGACCACCTTACCTGTCTCCTGAGAAACCTGTACGAGGGTCAAGAAGCAACAGTAAGAACCGGACATGGAACAACTGATTGGTTCAAAATTGGGAAAGGAGTACAACAAGGCTGCATATTGTCTTGTCACCCTGCTTATTTAACTTATATGCAGAGTACATCATGAGAAACGCCGGGTTGGATGAATCACAGGTCGAAATTAAGATTGCCGGGACAATTATCAACAACCTCCGATATGCAGATGATACCACCCTAATGGCAGAAAGCGAAGAGGATCTAAAGAGCCCCTTGTTGAGGGTGAAAGAGGAGAGTGCAAAAGCTGGTTTGAAACTCAACATTAAAAAAACAAAGATCATGGCATCTGGCCCCATCATTTCCTGGAGTATAGAAGGGGAAGAAATGGAAGCTGTGACAGATTTTATTTTCTTGGGCTCCAAGATCACGGCAGACGGTGACTGTAGCCATGAAATTAAAAGATGCTTGCTCCTTGGGAGGAAAGCTATGGCAAACCTAGACAGCATAGTAAGAAGCAGAGACATCACGTTGCTGACAAAGGTCCGTCTAATCAAAGCTATGGTTTTCCCACTACTAATGTATGGCTGTCAGAGCTGGACTATAAGGAAGGCTGAGCGCCGAAGAATTCATGCTTTCGAACTGTGGTGCTGGAGAAGACTCTTACGAGTCCCCTGGACTGCAAGGAGGTCAAATCAGTCAATCCTAAAGGAAATCAACCCTGACGGCTCATTGGAAGGACAGATACTGAAGCTGATGCTCAAATATTTTGGCCTCCTAATGCGAAGAGAAAACTCCCTGGAAAAGACCCTGATGCTGGGAAAGACTGAAGGCCAAAGGAGAAGGGGACAGCAGAGGATGAGATGGCTAAATAGCATCACCGATGCAATGAATATGAAATTGAGCACGCTCCGGGAGAGAGCGCAGGACAGGAAGGCCTGGCGTGCTATGGTCCATGGGGTCACGAAGAGTCGGACACGACTGAACGACTGAACAAACAAACAAAATTTTATTTTATGATTGTCATGCAACAGTATTTAATACTTAATAGCTGACATGTAATGGCATTTTAAATTATTGTAGCATTTGATAGAAAACAATAATAATTTGTATTTTTCACAGTTTGTGAGATTTCACATTTGATTTGGGCCTAGTGACAGCAAAAGTTCCTTTCAGAAGTTGCCTCCACACATGGACTAAACATGTGGAGTGGGAAGTGGGACCACACTCACTGCCCACAGCCTGGACAGCTCTTGCATTCTGCTGGCAGAGATGGCCCTACCAGTAGGCAAAGTGAGACAGTTGCCTCAGTGGCAAATGCTTGGTGGCAGCAGAAAGGGTTGGAGGAGAGAACTGTATGGCACGTGGCCAGCTCTGCACCCCCTAAGCTTTCCTGTTGTAATGGAAGCTGCTGTTCCATTGTCAGTGTTGAAGAAAGATTCAACTGTCAATCTACTTGGCTTTTGTACATGGAATGAGATGGGGGGGACATCAACTCCTTCTTCGCCTCAGGCAGCAAAATGTCTTGGACTGGCCCTACCTGATGGCCTCTGCATGTAGATCTGAAAGTCTGAAAAGTAGAGCTGTGGGAGCCCAGCCCAGCCCAGCCCAGCCCAGCCCAGCCCAGCCCAGCCCAGCCCAGCCCAGCCGCTGCCGCCCAGCCCCCAGCTCTTTCCCTGGGCCCGCTGGACGTGCGCCGGCAGCCGTCTGGGTGTTCGGGGGGGGGAGGGAGCCATTTTTAAAACCATGACTCTCCCCTCCGCAGGAGCTGGCGATGGTAGCGGCTTCCCCAGCAGCAGCAGAAACCTCCCCCCCCAGAACACAGCTGGAGGTGTGCATCCAGAGGGCCCAGTTAAGGAGCTGGGGGCTGGGCGGTGTGACAGGGAGGGGCCTGAAGCAGGATTTGGATGTCCAAATCCCTCTTCGGCTCTGGAGGCCATAGCAGGTTGGGGTGCCCCTAAATCAGCCCAAAGCAAATCAGGGCAGCCTCAGAAGCCCCGAAATGGCCTCCAAGGTGGATGGGGGGGGGTCCATGCACAGCCCTACTGAAAAGGGATACCTATGCATGAACAACTGTACACAAGTACATGTTCCACTTGATTGCAAACCCTAATTGCATGGGGTTCCAGACCACACATGGAGCATATGTACACACAGCTCTTTGTCCTTCAGTGCCTCTTTTCAAACCTCCATCTCTCTGCACATAAGTCGGAAGCAGAGCCAGTGGTATTGGTGACAGGGACAGCCATCCATCCTGCTCCTTCCTCTACACATTCACCGTATCTGTGGATAAGAAGATCTAAAAGGGGTTCAAGAGGCAGCAACAAGGCTAGAGCATCCAAATTTTGAGATAAAATGGTACGATTCCAGATTCAGATTTAGAATTCTGAATTCAACATGTCTTATGTCTTATGAATGGTGAATGGGGGCAATCTGATGAATTTCAAACTTTTCCAAAATACTCCTTTCACTGTTGTGTGTTTTGTTTTGTTTTCATTTTGATACCACTATTCTACATCGCTGCATGACTCAAGGAGGTTTAGAAGCCAAAGACATGACAAAATTATATATGACATGGAGGCAGGAGTGTGTTTGATCACCTGGCCAAGAATCATGTTGCCTCTCCCCTCCCTGCCATATGGACCTGCATGATATGCCAGTTTAAGCTGATCTTGCAGTCCTGGTGTCACTTGACTTGATGCAGCCTCTGGGTGTGGGGGAAAAAAAGTCTTTTAATTGTGTGGAAGAAAGCTATTCTGCTTCATACCCCCCAGGGGGTTAGTTTGATAATGGATTTTATTCCACAGCCGTGCTCATTATAAGTAGTGAAAACCAATGGGTTGGTTAGACCCTTTCTTTCAATTAAAATTTCTTTAACCAGGAACTGCGAAAAAGCTGAAGCCATGCCATCAGTTAACTTTCAAGTTACTTTTGCAGTTTGCGTGTGTGCCCACAGTGTAGGTCTGTGGGGTTCATGCTTCAAGAACGGAAGAGCAACCTTTACTCACTGTAGTATCCCTTCAATTGAGTCATGAAAATGCAATACAAACATTATGGCAGAATTTCTTATCTAGAGGGGCGATACCATGCCATGTCAATGCAAGATTTTGCAAAACAACAACAACAAAACAGTATAGCACACTCGCACCCTGTTAACTTCCAGATGAGATCACTGCACCATCTTCGACATGAAGTTCCTCTTGAAGAACAAAACTGTAGCTGGTCCAGGACACAGTCAGCAACCTGCTTTTTTTTCTTTTCTTTTTAGCAAGGCTTAACTGCTGGAAAAGTATGACACACTGATTTTGGTAACAAAGAGTCTTGTGGCACCTTAAAGATGAACACACTTAATCTGGGATAAACTTAAATGGACACTGCCTGCTTTATCAGATTCAGGACACTGTCCACAAAAGCTTATGCTGGGGGGGGGGGGGGATTCTTTAAATCGCCACAAGACTCTTTGTTGTTTTTGCTGAAACAGACTAACCTGGACTGATTTTGATGAAATTCTACTGTCCCCAAATTTGGGAAACCAAGATCTAGAATTGTGGGGATGGGAAAGACAAGTCATGCACGCTTCCCTCCTCTCCTGCTTCCTCTGAACATCCAAAGCACTACTGTGTTGAGTCAGTGGGCTTTATCTTGCCAAAATGTCCCCTCACAAGTCAGCATTCCATCCGCATGTGTGCACTAAAGACCATAAACTCCATCCAATGTTATGTGAGCAGATTTCCTCTTGCACAAGGGAAGTCCTCTTTCTCTCTTTGCCCCTGTACCTCCCTCCATGCAGGGTCCACCAACCCTCCAGCGCAGATGGGGCGGGGAGGTGGCTTCAAGGGAGAAGGAAAAATCTGTTCTGCCAGCCGTTATCTGTTCTGCGACTGGTAGGCCATTTATGCGTTGGCAAAAAAGCGGAAATGTACCCCCCTCGGACAAAAATACCACAGATTTGCGTAACATTTGCATATGCTAATTTATTCATAGAAATGCAAATCTAGAAATTATAATAGTAATACAGTTCCTCTCAGCCTAGAGGGGAAGACTGAGACCACATAACCTATGTGTCTGCCTGTTCACTCAATCTGGTGTCTGGGTGCTAGCTGTTGATGAGCAAATTCAAGGCCTCTGCTCGCCTTTCTTACGGCTCTTTATCTTTGAAGCAGACTTGAACAAATAGAGGATTTTGTTGTTGTTCAGTCGTTAAGTCGTGTCCGACTCTTGGTGACCCCATGGACCATAGCACGCCAGGCCTTCCTGTCCTCAAATAGAGGATGGTCCTCTCTAAAACAAGGACATGTGCCCCCCCCCCCGTGGGTGGGCAGACATATTTGGAAACAACTCCATCCTGTCCCATTCCCATTATGTTGCATTTCCTTCTGTCCAGAATTAACTATTTGTTGCAGGTGGCTAGAGTACAAGATCTATGCAGGGCCTCCAAACCCTACAATTCTATAATTCTGTTTAAAGATTACTCTGTTCTCATGTTTCTCCTTTTTGCTTCATTAATTCTCCCAGTGTGTTAAACTCCTTGTATTAATAGATACAAATAGGAATGCCTGTAATGTGGCAGTCAAAATTTTATCACTACCACATTTACAACCTTCCCTACAAGCTCCTGATTACAAAGTCTTATTGTTGTTTTTAAAGCAGCAATACAGCATGTGCTGAGAAAAGAATCATTTGCTTTTTTTGTCTCAGGGATATAAAGATAAATGGAATAGAGACACACACACAGAATACTAGTATACAGGCACTGGCTTTAGTGCAGGTGTCCTCGCCCAAGCTCTGAAATGTGCTTGTGTCATCCTGACAAAATGAAGCATGAGTTTGTTTTGTTTTTAAATTTGGCACTGCACAAAGCTATCCTCTTCCAGAATTAATGAGCAAAACCCAGGAAACAGATTTAAAACATAAATGAGATACATATTTATACCTCCCAGCACTCGTGAATAGTTGATTTACTGCCTAGGGAGAATATATATAAACAGCTATGGTGCGCTTCATTATGTGCGTAATAAAGTGGCTAATGTTCTTTGCCCCTCTTTTGTAGCGACGGTAACGGAAGATGTGCATTCTGGGTAGAGCCTTCTCATGGGGGAAGCAAGAAAAGCCTTAGACTGACAATCCCCGAGCCCCAAACCTTGTTAAATGTAGTTTCAGTCCTGGGGACCTAATGCACTGATTGCTTTCCTAGAAGGAATCTCTCTGCTTGCTCCATTTGGTCCTATTACTGAAGGTCTAATTACATCTATTATGCTGTTCAGTTTCACAGAAGGTTGGGGAGGTATAGTGTGTGTGTGTGTGTGTGTGTGTGTCTATGGAGGAGGGAATCAAGGGGAAGAGGGGAAAAACCTTCACAGGCCTCAGCTCGTTCAAAATGAACTGATGACCAAAGTAGAGTACTTTGTGAGATTATATCTAAACCTCTGAGTGTGTTACTGTAACAAGACAAAATGGAGATGGGTCCAATTTTGTATTATTGCCCAGGCAACAGGGAACCAATTACTCTGTCAAAATCTGAGGTGCTAAAGCTTAAAAGCTTCACAAGGCCTCAGCTCTACCAAACAAATGGTAGCTGGCAGAAAAAGAAAAGTGCAGCAGGGGCTTCAGGAGTGGGGTGGGGGGAGTATGGAAAGATTTTCCCCTGAGTAACAAAGCATCCTTTCCCTTCTGGGTTGCCAAGAGCACTTCCCATCCTCCCCCTTCTCGGCAAATAATGCAAACATCACATGCCAAGTTATGTTTCTGTGTAGCCTGGAGATTAAGACTGTTATCATGGTCCAATAGAGCTCAAAAGGGGAAGCAAGGGAGGGGAGGGAAGGTGGAGTGGGGGGAGAAAGAGACTCATTATTTTAGATGGCTTCCCTTTTCCCATAGGGTTTCTATACATCCTACTTAGCAGCAACTCATTCCAGCACTGATTAAGTGGGAAACACACAGAATCTCAAAAGGTCAAACCTATAATCAGAAGCCCTAAGGGGTTGACATGGAAAACCGCTTTATCCAAGTTAGGTTTATTGCAGTCTTATAACAAGGTGCGGGAGGTGGTGTGACACACCAAGAAGAGAAAAGAACCCCAGAAATATTCCTAGCCAAACTTCTGGTGGCACACACAAAAACACCCAAACCAAATGTGAGGAGCAGCTAGCTAACAATATAAAATTGTATTTTTGAAAAGGCATGTTGGGAGCAAGAAGCCTGCTGGAGAACTGGCGGGTTCATTAAACCACCAAGGTGTGAGAGAAGCTTTAAAAGCAGAAAAATTTAAGGAATTCTCTCTGTTTGTTTTAAAGTGGGTATTTTTATGTTTTTGCCATAAGACTGCATTTTTAAATACATTTACTAGTGAGTAAGCTCCACAGAACAACAGTGTGGCTTACTTCACAATAAACATGGATAGGATTGCTTTCCACCTCTTCTTTTTTTCTTCAGGTTTTTTACATTCCCCTGCAAATATCCATAGGAATGATCAGTATTTATTATGAATGTATTAACTTTTTAAAGAGTACCCTGCCCATAGCTATTACTATTTTCAGGGTAGCTATATATCTCTTGGTGTGTGCTTTCTTTTCTTTTCTTTTCTTTTTTAAGATGAGTGTTCAGAAATGAGTACATCCTAACACAAATGCAAATATAGACCAGGGATCTGTGTACTGCTCTCCCCTGCTTCCCATGTCATGCCACCATAATGGGGAATTATAACAAGCACACCTGTGCATGCTTAGTGGTCACAATGACAGCTGCCCTGTGCAAAGTAATATGGTAGGAGCCCAGATGCCTCAGCTATGTCATATAGGACTCTGGGAGGGCAGCCCTATGCCCTCAGATTGGGGTCTCCAACAAAAAGTCCTACTGAACATTTGCCAGCAGGGCAGAAGTTGTGGGAGGGAATGCTGGGATTCCTGTTCTTTTAGCTGCCCATGGATGGAAAAAAGAACATCCCCTCTCTTCGCAATCAGTGGGAGGGAATGGATTTAGACCAGCTCTTGCACCATGTTGGCGATGTGGCTGGGGGCTGAGAGGACTGTGGATCCACGTCCTCTCCCTCCCTGCCCACCACCATGCTCCAAGCATGCCCCTATCCCCCTCTCTATGTAGTTGGAGTTCTTTTCTCATAGAGAGCTGGGAGGAAAACCATCTCTGAAGCTGGAGTTCCATCTAAGATCTCAGGGGGGATTCCAAACAGTCCTATGGCCCCAGGCATGCATTCTTGGGATTATGGTGTTGGTCTCTGAGGCACATGACAACTGTGCAGACCCCTTCTCTCTCCCACGTCCCTTTTCCATGGTCTCCCTGCTCTCAAGGATCGAGCTCTGAGCAATGGGGGGTCCTGGAGGCAGTCGATGTCAAGATGGCAGCCCTTAAGGGGACAGACTCAAATCCTGGGCCATGAGTTGCTGAACAATGTTTAGGTGAAAGGGATCTTCATATTATGAAAGTAGAGCTCAAAGGAGTCTTAACTAGGGATGCTCAGTGGTTTCATTTAATCCACATTTGAAAGCGAGTTGGCCCAATTCGCACTTCCCAGACTAATATGTGGATCAGAATGCAGTTATCCTTCCATTTTTGCCCTTCCCTAAATTTTATAATATCGTTTTCAGCTTAGGAAAAGTACCAGAAAGTATATAAAATTCTTACTTTAAGATGAAATGTATACAAAAAGAGGGTATTTTAGGATAAAATCTGCATTTGGGGATAAAATTTTAACAGATACATAACAAGGTTAATATGATATATTAAATATATTTAAATTTGTGGACCAGAAATAAACGTGTCTGCCCCTCCCTAGTGTTACAGGTCTGCAACCACTCACACCACCTTAACTCACACCTTAATGAATGGAATTAAAACTATTTAGGGAGCAATCCTATGGCTGCTAGACAGCCATAGCATATCTGGTTTTCCAGGAACCAACCTTGGAGCCTGCGCTGAGAGGTTCCCAGAGAACCAACCTCCCCCCAATTCCGCGCTGCCTCAGGCAGCGCGGAACATCCCTGTGTTCCATGCTTGCAAGAGGAGTGCGGAGTGGCCGAAAGGGGGAGTTCCCAGAGGGCATTCCAGGGCGGGGAGGGCGGAAATGTCTGTATGACACACCTAATGTGTTGTACAGCAGCTTCTGCCCCCGCTCGGCCTTCCCACAGCTAGACAGCCGCAATTGGCTGTCTAGCCAAAAATGCAGAGCAGGAGAAGCATGGACGGAAGGATCCCCTCTGTGCTTCTCCTGCCCTGCATTGGATAGGTGGTCGCCTCTGAGTTTGGAGGTGGTTGCCTATCTGAATAGGATTGCGCCCTTATTTACTTATTTGCTACATTCCTATACTGCCCAATAGCCAAAGCTCTCTGGGCAGTTCACAAAATAGAAGTTAAAACTATCCAATACTGAAGTATAACCATAAAACATGACATAAAAATGAAAACAAATTAAAACAGCCACCAAAGAAAAACCAACAGCAGAGGACAATAGCAGCGCAAGGACCTAAAAAGCCCTGACATGTTTTTTAAAACTGAAGAACTAAAAAGTCTGATGCAAAAAAGACAACAACAGAGGCATTGTACGAACAGTTCTCTGTTAGACAAGGAGGCCACTATATTGCCCTTGTGAAACCTGATTGCTCTACAGTCTGTGCTGAAAACAGAATGATTGTGGAATAGGATTTAGGGTTGCATCTTATCCATGCTGCTTTCTGACTTTATTTCTTCCCCATTTGTTATTTTTTGCTCAGCCCCTTGACTCTAAGAACTTTATGAAGAAGACTGTAGCTAATCAGAGTCAAGGCCAACCATTGTGGCATCCTGGCAAAAGGCTGCACATTAATGTACATGAGACATGCATTAAGGAATCCATCTAAGCAGCCAGCTTGAATCTGTTGGCTAACTTTCTAGTGCACTGCTGACTGATATCAGTTCAATCCCTACAGTCTCTGATAGGATGTGAAATGGAGCGCCTGTGAATCTGTGTTAGCAAGGTCAGGACGTGCATCACGATCAGCTTGGATAGAAATCAGCTACAAAATATCCAGTTCTTCTGTGACAACTACAAAGATCTGGACAAAGCATCTCTGCACTAGAAACATGGAATTTTGAATCAGCAGGGTTGTTGTACATTAGGATTGTGTACAGAATCATAGAATCATAGAATAGTAGGGTTGGAAGGGGCCTACAAGAGTCCAACCCCCTGCTCAATGCAGGAATCCAAGGCAGATCATCCCTGACAGATGGCTGTCCAGCCTCGTCTTCAATGCCTCCAGCGTGGGAGAACCCACCACCTCCCCAGGTAATTGGTTCCATTGTTGTATTGCTCTAACAGTCAGGAAGTTTTTCCTGATGTTTAGCCAGAATCTGGCTTCCTGTCACTTGAGCCCATTATTGCGTGTCCTGCATTCTGGGATGATCAAGAAGAGAGCTTGGCCTTCCTCTCTGTGACAACCTTTCAAGTACTTGAAGAGTGCTATCATATCTCCCCTCAGTCTTCTCTTCTCAAGGCTAAACATGCCCAGTTCTTTCAGCCTCTCTTCACAGGGCTTTGTTTCCAGTCCCCTGATCATCTTTGTTGCCCTCCTCTGAACCCTCTCCAGTTTGTCTGCATCCTTCGTAAAGTGTGGTGCCCGGAACTGGACACAGTACTCCAGATGAGGCCTGGAGTATAGGCCTATAGTTTGGTCAGTGTATGATCCCTCCACACATCTATGTAACCAACCTCTCTCCCACTCCTCTGGCTCCTTCACTACTGCATTCAAACATGCCACAGCCTACCCTGTACTCAAAAAACATCCCTTTTGACCCATCTTCCCTCTTTAACTATTGTGCCATCTCTCTCACTTCCAGTTCACTTTCCTGGCCAGGGGAGGCTGGTGGCTCTGATTTGAGGGGTGGCAGGACAGGGCTGTGAATCCATTCCAAGTTTCAGTTAGAACCAAGCAGAAGTCTAAAGGAGCTATCCAAGGTGCTGAACCTATCCTGCAAATACGGGGGAACTGGACTGTTTTTTTCCAACTTTGGTTGGCATACCAGCTATGCCACCTTCCTGACAAAGAAGGACCTCACCACAGTTATTCATAACCACACTGACCCTAGATTATACTCCTTTGTGTTTTGTACCTGATGTAAGTGTGCACAGCCCCAATTTGGATCAGAGCCACAGTCTACTGGAAGGGAGTATGAAACCTTCCTTCCTCCACTGTTTGCTTCCCCAAATCTCCCTTGCCCACTTTGGGGGGAATGGTTAAAATAAAGTAAAAAGGTTTCCACTGTTGTCAATGGAGGCTTTCCCCCCTTTTTAATCCTCCACCAGGGGAGTGGGGGTGTTGGGGAAGCAAATGTGGGGGAAGGTTTAATCCTCCCCTCCTAGTGCACTGTGGTTCCAGTATAAATTGGGGCCATGTACTCTTACACTAGAGTAAAAAACAAGGAGACAGGTCAGCTACATGCTTCATAACATGTATTTTGACCCTCACCATGGATAGATTCTGCACATGAGGGACAGCAGGGTCAAGCATGCTAGCTGTCCCTCTATTTTAGACCCCTGATTTCCCAGGGTTCTAGATTGCACAGAGAGCCTCCATGGAAACTAAGGCTTCCTGCTGTAGACAGTTGCTCTCAATGCATGGAGGGTAGGGATGTCAGAGAATTCCGCGATGGACCTCGGTGAGGCCGAATGCAGTGCATTCGGCCCCCTGAAATCCATCACGGAATGAAGCCCCTGCCCCCCCAACCCACGAAAGGCACGTGGGACAAAGTCCCCGCTGCCCCCAACCCACGAAAGGCGCGCAAAACGGAGCACTTACCTGCTCCCATCCGCGCTGCTTTGAGAATGGCGGCCGTCCTGCGGCCACCATTCACTTCCTCTTCATACGTAAATATTTATGTAGCCTATCACGGCTCAATACAGGGACACAAATGGCAGCGGCTATGACAGCCGCCATTTGCATCCCTGCAGGGCTGCCCAGTGGCCGGATGTCTGGCTGTGAGCGGCTGGAGCCGGCCAGCAGCTCCGCAGCTTGGCCGTGGAGCGGAGCCGGCCAGGCAGGATTCCGGACGGAGGGACAGAGCGCCTCCCCCGCCTGTTGAGGATTCTGGGGGGAGGGACGGAGCACCTCCCCCCCACTGCAGATGCCCCTGCATGGAGCCAGATAAGGGATTTGTACATCCCTAAAGGAGGGTGATGAGATTGGCCATTGAGGGGGGTGGAGCTAGGGCACGTCCCCACTCTTCCTCCTCATGTGAAAACTCTGCCCACATTTAGGGGCTGTTCATGCAACATGCTAACCCACACTCAGTGGTTGGGTGTGGGTTGTTTTAAGCTGTGGACTATTTGTTGAACCATGAGTTAGCATGTTGTCTGAATGCAGGATGTTTTCCACAGGGTGGATTATCATGTTGTCTGAACTCAGCCAGGGTGGCTTGTTAGCCATGCAGTGTGGCTTGTTAACGACCCTGATCAACCCAACAACAAACCATGGGTTTGCAAGGTGGCTTGTTCAAGAAAATAAGCCATACTGCATGGTTAACAAGCCACCCTGGCTGCATTCAGACAATAACCCATGGTTCAACAAACAACCCACGGTTCAAAGCAACCCACAGTCAACCACTGAGTGTGGGTTAGCATACTGTGTGAACAGCCCCTAAGAATGCCTGAATAGGACTCCTCTCTCTTCTGTTGGCAAGAAAGTGAAAAAGAAATTTCCAGCCAGTGGGCTGGACAGACAGGGTGCTGGGAATTCTTTCCTTCTGCTTTGCCTACCTCAAAGCTCTCCTTTCTTCAAACTCTGTTGTATAGGGTGTTAAAAGAGCTACCCTAGTCTCAAGTCTTTTCTACTTTTTTAATTCGTAGAGGGATGTAGAGAGCAAATTCCATCCTTGGAGGAAACAAAAAGAAGGTTGTGATGGAAAAAGACCTCCCTACCCCCAACCAAAAGGAAAAGAAAAAATCAAAACAAGCAGGAAAAGAAACCAGAGGCCTCTATTAAATCTAGTATATAAACCAAGTCCTCAGAGTAAAGGCACAGGTGTACAAGATGACTCTGGAAAAGCAATTGGCAATTCCCTGTGGCCACTGTGTAAATCCCCTTCATTCAGAGGTCAGCGGTTGGTGTTTGCAGCTAAGGAGCGTCTTCCACTGGCTACTCTGGGTGCTTCTGTTTATATGACAGTTTTTATCCTGGTGCTAAGAGAACCCTGTCAGATGAAGTGTAAGCCACATTTACCTGTAAGTGCCCTACACTAGCTTGTGATGCCTAATCTCTTTTATTGATCCTACGAGCTGGTTTCTGGAGCCATTGATTTTCCTTGCTGTCAGTTTGTGGCCTTGACTCCTTAATGTTTATTTAGACTGGTCTCCATAAATTGCTTCTGGTGCTGAGGGCGAGGAAGGCAGCAGGAGGTCAGGGGTGCGTGTATACCTGTCCAGAAATATAAATCACAGCTTTTGTTCTTCACTGTTGTTTGTGAACACTGTTTGCTAGGTGAATAAAAAGGAAGTCTTCTACGAAAACATGAAGAAACCATTACTAATTCCCCAGGGTCTGCAATTTTATTGCAGTCTAGGTTTTCAATTTTCTGTATCCTAATGGTACCTCTTGTTATCTACTCAAACATGTAATGTTTCTTTTTGTTAAAGAGAGAGAGAGAGAGAGAGAGAGAGAGAGAGAGGAAGAAAAAGTAGGGTGTGGAGAGAGAGTGGGAGAACAGATAGAAGAAGTATTGTTTGTTTGCCAGCAAAGAAGTATATTCTGAAAGGAGAGGGATGCTTGTTTGTTTTGGACTGGGGTTGTTGTTGTTTTTTGCATACATATGTTTATGAATTCCAGCCTTTGAGGAAAATACTAAGACTCAGCTTTGGTGAAGCTATTCATTTCTGTGAATAAATGAACACCATCTGTGTCTGTCTGTGTGGTTGGTGCCCAAAGTCCATCTATTTTAATTCCCGAGCTGGTCCTTGATAAAAAATGGTGGTGCATATGGAACAGGGCGGGGAGGTGGCTTTAAGTTGTGAATTGGGGGAAAGCAACATCCTCACCTATAACAATCCTTGCGAACTGAGCAATGGCTGCAACCAGGTATCTCCTCTGGCTATAAATAATTCAAGGGCACATCCAGAAAACTCCAAGGGAAAAGCCTCACAGCTCATTATAACAGTGAGTTGCTCAAATAACAGAGCCTTAAATCACTGGAAAATGTTTTGCAGCAGCTAAGTCCTCCCCCCTCCCGCCCCCCTCTGCTGTAGCAGTAAACATCATAGTCTGTACAAGTTGACAAGTGGTTCTCCTGAGACCTGGAGGACAGTAATCAATAGAGGTGCAGCCTGGGCCACTGCTGATGCAGAAACATTGTACACAGATATGATACCCAGAATAAATCATCAGAAGAAAGAGAAGCCTCTTCGAGACAGGTGAAGAAGTACCTTTCAGGAAAAAGCCTTTTGGAATGCAATGCAGTTTGGGCACTTTGATCTCTCTGTTGGCTTGCAGTGGTCATGCACCATACTAGGGTGGCTATGTGTCCTATTTTGAAGAGGACAGTCTTCTATTTGAAGAACTGCCACAGAAATGTCCTCTGAAGGCATCCTCTCTTTGAAGGATTGGACTGTCCAAGTCCGCTGCTTTAAAGATAAAGAGCCATAAGAAGGGAGAGGAGAGGCCTTAAAGCTGCCCCTCAACAGCTCCTGGACAGCAGACTGAACAGGGTGGGTCCCAAGCCACCTGGTCACAGTCTTTCCCACTATGGTGAGATGAATTGCATTTCTATTTAAATTATAATTACTTCTAAATTGGCATTTCTACAAATATTATGCAAATCTATCTCCTCTGTTGTCCTCTCTTTGATGTTGCTCTTCCTCTTTTTTGGCAATGCGTAAGTGGACACCCTACAGAAAATCAGACTACAGCAAGGTTAGCATCTATAGCAGGGCTGGGAAACCCCAGGGGCCAAACCCAGCCCCCCATGGTTCCCTTGATGGACACACCCCTTCCCTTCGTCTCACCGCCTTTCTTCCAACTGCTACCAATTGCTTGGCAGTTCCCGACTTCTGTGCAGTTTCCCCCCAATTCCCAAATGTAGAAATGCCTCTCCTAAGACTTAGTTACCAGTGGTCTGTGGCCCCTGAGAACTTCTCCTCAATGGAATTCATCCTTTGGACTGAAAAAAGTTCCCCACTCCTGATATCTAGGAAGGGGCAACAGGGGTCAAAACCTAAATCACTTCCTCCCTTTGCAAACACCATTCAGCCTTTCATGTATGATATAGCTGCATGGAACTAGATTCCTACATCAGTCTTTAAGGCAAAATACTAGAACCCAGGGTCATCCTATGAAGCTGACTGGTGGGAGATTCAGGACAGATAAAAGGAAGGGCTTCTTCACACCATGCATAAACTATGGAATTCGCTACCACAGGATGTAGTGATGGCCACCAATTTGGAGGATGGCTTTAAAAGGAGGGTGGACAAATTCCTGGAGGAAAAGACTATCAGTAGCTACTAGTCTAGATGGCTGCGTGCTACCTCCAGTACCAGAGGCAGTGAGCCTATGTACACCAGTTGCTAGGGAACATGGGTGGGAGGGTGCTGTTGTGCTTGTGTCCTGCTTGTGGGTTCCTGGTCAACAGCTGGTTGGCCACTGTGTGAACAGAAAGCTGGACTAGATGGACCCTTGGTCTGATCCAGCCAGCATGGCTCTTCTTATGTTCTTAAGTACAAAAGAGTCTTATTTACTGTTGTGTATGTATCTCTTTATCTATTTATTACACTTCTGTCTTGTGTTATCTCCAAGGAGCTCCCCCCCACACACACACACTACTTTATCCTCATAACACTTTATCCTGTGGGGTAGATTAGGCTTAGAGATAGACTGGCCCAAGGTTATCCAATGAACTTAATTGCTGAGTAGGGATCTGAACCCAGGTCTCCCCTGTTCTACTTTGGTACTCAAACCACTACATGAGGTGAGAGTAACACGTGGCCCATGAACTACATGTGAGCCTCCTTGGCCTTTGTGTCTCCCCCACTGACGTATACACGCACAGCAGAATTTGTTGTGATAGTGACAAAAAAATCAGTGATTTGGCTTTCAGTCAAAGCCCACTTTGTTTGGAAGCGGAACTGCACTCTTGGACACCTCCTGGGAGCACAGCTTAGCTTCCAAATAAGGCAAGCATACCCTCCGTGCCTTACTTCGAAGCAAAATCACTGGGGGGGGGGATTGCCATTGCTATGAATTTCAGTGGCAAATTTGGCTACGGTGGTGGGGGCATGGATGCAGCCCCTGGTGGCCTCTGGGGAAGGACCAATGTGGCCTGCCAACCCGTGAAAGTTGCCCACCCTTCCACTACAACAGACTGGCTGTCAGACCAGAGCAGTGCAACAAACTCACAGTGGTTTTAGCCTATCATTTACACAGTGCCTTAAAACTGGGGCAGCTACACTTTAAAAGAAAAAAAAAAGGAAGAGCTTGTGATGATTTTCACTGCTTTTTATGAAAGCTGCCCACTGAGCTGAGTCAAGACTAGCCTGCCAACCACAGGTGGTTGGAAAGCTGGAACAAGCTTTGGGTTGCATCCAATGGTGGCCTTCCACTGGTGGAATGGTCACTGCTTGCGGACTCAATTATCCTTCCCTCTGCACACTCTCCAGATCTGCTCTGTAGGGTTGGGGGATCCTCCGGAGCAGATTTGGAGGGTATGGAGGGGGGGAGGAGGGGAAATGAAATTCCCATTGCACAAATGGAAGTCTGCTTGTTAAATGCTGGTTTTTGCTCTTGAAATGAGCCCTACCACTTACAGTAAATTAGACAAAGTGTCCATGACGTTCTCCAGTGATTGGTGGGAACTGTTGGTTGCAGGACATGGAAGCTTCTTCTCTGTTAGGGTACTTGCAGATGAAGGGTTTTTCAAAAATTAGGCATGGGAACAATCCTGCACTGATAGCAGATCAGTGGCCAACAGGGCCAGAACAAGACCAATTGCTCAGGCTATCACTAGTGGCGGCTGGTGGCTCTGATGTCAATGGGGTGGTGAATCCACTCTGGGTTTTAGTCAGAACTCTAAAGGAGCTGTCCAAGGTGTGGAAGCCAGCCTCCACTGGCTAACAAGGTACCATTTTGATTCCTGCAGACTCTCAGAGATATCAGCAACATAACAGCACTGGTAGGCTGATCATCCACCTTGAGTTCCTCTAGTGTTATTTTTGCATATTTCGGCCTATTCTGCCACCAATGGACCAAACTAGACTTGAATGCTAATTGTGCAAATCCAATCACACAATGTCTGGTTTTTACAATTTAAATAGCAGTGGGGGGGGGGCAGGGTCATGAAGCAAAATCAGGACTGTGGCTTGCAGTGAGGGGGTTAACCCTTTCCCACCATGCCACAACCCTGACGAAAGTTCAGAAGCTTCCAACGGAGGCTTTGTTCCTGGGACTAATAGAAGATTGGTGGGGAGGGTGAATTTCACTGGGATCATGGCACTGGGGAAAGGAGGTTATATCTCCTCCACATGTGCCAGGGTCCCAATCCCCCCTCCCCCGTTACTATTCAAACTGTAAAAACTAGACACTGTCATTGCATTTACACAATTAGCAGCACATCTAATTTCCCACATGCTTCATTCCAACAACCACTCGAGATACATTCTGATAGTTGTCAAAACGGATGACTCCAAAATGGCAGAAAGAATACAACCCCTCTGACTTGTGGTGGGACTTGGTATACTGAAGCAGCTCTCAGTTCAGGTTAATGTGGGTAAATCATGTCCCTCACACGTTCAAATTATGAGAACTTCCTGGTTTTAGGGATAGCACACAGTCCACTGAGCCATATCCATGACTTCACCAGTATTTTTAAAATGACTGCATTCTGCATTGATGAATGCTGAATGGCATACTTCTTTAAGGGCCTGTTTTTCAAATGCAGAATAGGAAGGAAAGCTATCTGAGTTTATTTTCCTGTGGAAAAGTAAAACCCAAAATGTTTTCCCTTCCATTTTTTCCACCTGATGTCAGAAAGCGATGGCATTAGAGTCTCCCTTCATGACTGACATTTAGACACCAGACGTGACATTTTGTTGGATGTGGCGAGGAATAATAATTCCTTTAAGTCTATAAATAGCCAATGTATGCTTGGTTAGGATGAAACAGATGACCTAACAGAAGACTAAATCTTGGCACCGTTGACTTGCAATGGACAAACTCTGCCAACTAAATTCTAGCCAGCTGGTTGCTCAAATCCTCCCCTGCTAAGTCTGAGCAATTTTGTATGGGTTTCATGCCACATCCATTCATCTATCAATTGAAATTCCAAACAAAAACGCATTTGGGGTGAGAACATATCACAGATGAAATGTCTGATGGCTCACCAGACTGGGGAAGAAGCCAGCAACACTTAGGCACATATGAAACTGATTGCATATCCATATCGTCACATTATTAAGCACAGAAACATAATTTGAAGGACTGGAAAAAACTCATTGCCCTGGTGGTTTAGTTAAATGGACAAGTGGGCAATAGCTGAAAGGCCTTTGTTTAATGCTAGAGTAAGGTGTGTGTGTGTTTTTTGTCCCCAAGAAAATGAAAACCAGGGGAGTGAGAATACATTAGGCAGGGAACCTGTAAACAGCAGCTATTGGCATCCTTTTTCTATTTGCATATTATAGAAGTCAACATACTTTGATCTGTATATGCACTCTTGGGTACATTCCTGAACATTGGCAGCTGATAGGATGAGGCAATCCAACCTGGCCACAGAGGTTCCAGCACCCTTCTGGAGCACACACCATCCCCCCCTCTCCCGGGTCAACTTATCATGGGTCTGCCCCATAGCTTTCAGTGCTGGACAAACACTGAACAGCACAACTGGATAGGTCATTTCAGATGCTGAGGGACGCTCTCAGAAAATAACAAGCCATTATTTATGCTTTCAGGTTCTTCACCCTCCCAGCCTATTGAATCAGCCTGGCCCCCATATTCCGATTTCCCTGTTTTTGTCCTACCAACGATATCTCTTTCTGCTGCTACTTTTCCCTGTTTGGATATTATGATGTTCAGTGCCTGAGTGCTGAGCAAGTGAGTGCGAAGACATCCTTCAGCATTCCACAAAGGAACAGAATATTGTTATTATTTTATTTTACATACTTATATCCTGCCTTTCTAGGTGGAAAGCCCCTCAAGATGATTTACAAGATTAAACACATAAACAATTACAGAGATAAAATACTGAATAATATAAACATCCACATATCCTTGTCCCATAATAAACTTACCACGAAGACTACTGATGCCACTACTGATGCTACTTTGGCAAAACCCCAGACACTCCCTTCTGTCCTGGAGCTCCACAGCAGGTTTCAAATAAATTTGGGGTTCAGACCCAAAAGCTTCAGTACCCAGCAGCTCAATATCAGAGTGGGAGGGCAGCTGGGATGTTCAGTTGTATTTAATTTGGTGTTTAAATAATGGCAACTAGTGGGCTTTAAGTATAATAGGAAGCTAGCATATTGTGGTTCTTTCACGGTTAATTACTCCAATATAGCTGGGCCCTGGTCATAATAGTAGTGGCCCACTTGTGGACTGTAGTGAAGCTGAGCCTGGCTTCACAACTTTCAGGCGGAACATATAAACCAAGAATGCTCTGCAATTCCTAGCAGGGGAAGAAAGGAGGTGGGGAATCAAAGAGCGGCACACGCAAACAACCCTGTAATTGTCTGGTGGATGTTGCCCATTTAGTTTCTGTAATTACACAGGGAGTTGATTTGTCATGGTCTTTCTACATCATTGAGTGGACACAGGAGAGATGCATGTGTGGTCCAGTCAAGGAGAAGATATTCTCCAGGAAAACATGACATCATCTTTATTCTTATTATCTCTAAATCTTGGCAACTTTTAATGCATGAAATCAAAACAGAAAACACATGCAAAACCAAAACTGGCGGCACAGTATGGGACCCCAATGATTTAGCCACTCTCAGCATCAGATAGAAAGAAAAGGAGCACATTCATTCAAATAAGCAAAGACACTCCTGTTGCATTGCCAGGCTCTAACGATGGCTTAGCACACATGCACAGCCCATGCTAGTGACCTGGTACTTACAGCATACTGAGCTGCAGTGGGTCATGAGCCTTGTTTGCGTCAGCGTGCCTTATCGTGATATCCGAACCTGGTGTGGCGGCTTCAGTGTGGTTTGTTAACCACATATAACCCACCCTGAGAACCCACAGATGGTTGCTGGGTTGTTCAGTGTGGCTTGTTTTCAGTAGCGCTGTGCCGAAACATTCTCCCACATTTTTTCCGACCATTCTCATTCAATTTGATAGAAAAGAAATTGCTTTCAAAAAGAAATTCAAAGGAGAAGAAATTTCAGAGAAATTCTCACAGGTTGGGTTTGGGGTTCTTGTGCTTACCTTACTTATAAGATGGCTGAGGCGTGCATGCAAGTGTCCTGTCTTTCATTGTACAGTCAGTCCCTGGCAGCTTGTAGCTCCTCAGTTTCCCACACTTCAACTAAAGTCATCATGAGGGAGACATCATGAGGCAATTCCTCCCATGAAGCTTTTTCAGTTCAGAAAATGCAGATGGCCAGGAAGCTGCAGAGGAATGGAAAGATGTGTAATAGAGAAGAAAACACACAGTACCCTTGGCCACACGGTAATCACAGTGATTAGGCAAGCTGAAAAATACCTCCAAAAATTCAAAATTCTGCCTCAGAAAGTGGAAGTCTCAACATAGTTGATGCTGTTGCCATGTGCAGGAGCTGTGCAATAAACCAAAAACCCTTAGGAATAAAGAAAGAACCTGTGCTACAACCCGTGCCAATAGCAAGCCCTATCTGTGAGAAACATTTGAAGAATGTCTCCTCCCCTAGGAAAAAATTTGGTGAAATTGTCCCCCCAATTTCTCTGCCCACAAATAGGCTGGAGAATTCTGAGAAGCCATTTGTGCACAGCTCTAGTTTTACGAGTGGCTTGTTTTCAAGGTGCCTTGTCATGACATACAGACCCAGCACAATGGCTTGTCCGAAGCAGTTGTAGAGCCACCTGGCAGGAGCAGTGAGAAACACAGCTGTTCCTTGCCATGTTGCTACTGCCACCTCCCTCCTCCCTCGTCAGAGCTGTCCACCCCTCCACCAATACAAAAATGACACTTTGGAATGTCCGTAAGTTGTTCGCAAGCTTGTGAAAAAAATATGTTTCAGTGCTTCGGAAGTACGCAAATGGGTTTGTTTCTTCTGTTCATAAGTGTGTAATTGTGCACATTCACCTGTCTGCCATTTACTTTCTTCAGCAGTACAAATCAATATCCCCTCTGTACATGTAGAAATCCCACTTGCCAATAGGGATTGTGTAAAATCCATTCTGTCTGTGTTTCATGGATCGCCTTTCATTCCATCGTCCACCCATCACTGGAATTGGGTTTTTTTGTTTCCGAATTGTGCAAATGAGCATTTGTAGAATTGTGTGCATTTGGAAATGCACAAATTCCCCCCAAATGCGCATTTTCATGCTTTAGCCTATCAGAGGGAAATGCACATTTTTGGCCATTTTTTATTATTTTGTGTATTTTTCTATGACAAAATTTGTGCAAAATTCAGGAAAGTTAGAAAACTGGTCTGCAAGTCTGCAGAATATGCCTGACAGCGGGAGAAGCCAGTCTGCTGTAGAATCCATGGGTTGGATTCATGAAAATCCAAACTCATTTGGTTCCATCCATTGCAGATTTCTTGACATCCCATTCCCTACTTGTCAATTTCATCCATGATTCTTGATCGACACTTGTCGATGTCTTCCCCGACCTCGGCACTTCCCTTCACCCTGAACTACGAAAGTGGTGGCTGAATGGAATGGAGCTATTAGGGCAGGTGGGAGTAATTACTGTGGGAGTATGGGTGTACTTACTGCAAAAATGGGTTGTTTTTTCCCCTGTTGTTCACAACTGCACAAATGCTGAGAAGATGTACTAACTAAGAGCTCATGAGGAACATTGGTCCATGTAGGCCAGCCTTCCCCAACCTGGTTCCTCTCTATATGTTTTGAACTTCAGTTTCCATCAAACCCAGCTGGCATGGCCAATGGTCAGGAATGCTGGGAATTTTTTATTTATTTATCTATTAAATTTATTAATCGCCCATCTGGCTGGTCACCCAGCCACTCTGGGCAATGTACAAAAAATAAAAACAGTTTACACAATAAAATTCAACATTAAAAACATCACATTTCTAAAATTACCCTAGCCCACCCCAAATGCCTGCCTGAACAACCATGTTTTTAATGCATGGCAGAAGCTCATTAAAGAGGGGGCATGGCAGAGTTCCCTAGGGAGGGAGTTCCACAGAGTGGGGGCCACCACAGAGAAGGCCCTCTCCCTCATCCTCACCAGCCTAGCTGTCCTGGCTGATGGGACAGAGAGAAGGCCATCTGAGGCTGATCTTGTTAAGCGGCCTGTCTGGTGTTGCTGGAGGCACTCCTTGAGATAGGCTGGGCCAGAGCCATATAGAGTTTTAAAGGTCAAAACCAACACCTTGAATTTGGCCCAGAAAACAACCGGTAGCCAATGCAGCTCCTTCAGCACTGGAGTGATGTGATCTTGCCGGCGGCTGCCTTTAATCGGGCGAGCCGCCGTGTTCTGTACCAGCTGCAGCTTCTGAACCATCTTCAAGGGTAACCCCACAGAGAGTGCATTACAATAGTCTAAACGAGAGGAGACCAGGGCATGTACTACCGATAGGAGCAGATGGTCGGGAAGGTAGGGGAGCAGCCGCTGTATCAGATGGAGTTGGTACAGCGCGGTCTGGCTCACAGCTGACACCTGAGCCTCCATGGACAGTTGGGTCTAAGATGACCCCCAGGCTGTGGACCTGGTCTTTCAAGGGTAACCATACCCAATTCAACACCAGTCAACATCCCCCAACCTCCTCTTATCTCCCACCAAAAGTACCTCAGTCTTGTCAGGATTCAGCTTCAGCTTATTCCTCCCCATCCAGCCACTCACCGTCTCCAGACATTTGGACAGGGATTCTATGGCCAACCTTGGTGAAGATTTGAATGAGAGGCAGAGCTGCATGTCATCCGCATACTGATGACACTGCACCCCAAACCTTCTGATGATAGCCGGGCCCCCAGCAGCTTCACATAGATGTTAAATAGCATTGGGGAGAGGATGGAACCCTGTGGCACCCCACAAGTGAGTGGCCATGGGTCTGAAACCTCCTCTCCCAGTGCTACCCTGTGGTACCTGCCGGAGAGGAAGGACCGGAACCACCGTAATATGGTGTCTCCAATGCCTAGCCCCTCCAGGAAGTCCAGGAAGATACCATGGTCAATGGTATCAAAAGCCGCTGAGAGGTCAAGGAGAACAAGGAAGGAGCATTCACCCCTATCCAGAGCCCTCCTCATATCATCCACCAAGGCGACCAAGGCTGTTTCTGTCCCATGCCCAGGCCTGAAGCCCAACTGAAATGGATCTAGATAAATGGCTTCTTCAAAGTGTGCCTTCAACTGCATCTCCACCACCCGCTCAATCACCTTGCCCAAAAAAGGCAGATTTGAGACTGGGCGAAAGTTGTTCAGAACTTGGGGATCCAAGGAGGGCTGCCTTAAGAGCACTCTTATCACTGCCTCCTTGAGGGCTGATGGCATCACTCCCTCCTCAAGGGAGGCGTTCACCACCACCTTGATCCCCTCACCCAGCCTCTCTCTGCAGCTCATAATGAGCCAAGATGGGCAAGGATCAAGTAAGCAGCTGGTTGGCCTTACAGATGAAAGCACCTTGTCCACTTCATCAGAAGGAAGAAGCTGGAACCTATCCCACAAAACCGGTGTGCCACAGACCGCCTCTTGCTCACTACCTGTATCCACAGCGCACAGAAAGCGTCCTAATTGTAGACCAAACCTCTGGAGGACACCAGGTTGGGGAAGGCTGGTGTAGGCACATTCAAATGAGTGGGATTGTGCAAATTGCATTCATATTAATGGGGCTTCAGCAGAAGTTTCCATCAGACTGTGCCCAAAGGCTCTTTCTACAAAGAAGAGTAGGAAGAAGCACTGATGAAGGGGATGCTATAATAATGTATATGTTGACAGGATATCTTGCAGAGAGGCAAGAGGGTATGTCACAGAGAGATAGACTTGACTAGGGATGGACAGACTCACCCGAGTCTGTGCTCAGCAGGTACTCAAGTAGCCACCACTGCTACTCACACACACTCAAGCCAGGCTGCAGGAGCCCCTGGCAGGCTCGGCGGCTGTCTAGGAGTGCACCCCAGCTGCCCACTTCTCCATGCAATCCGCCATCTTTTATGCAAGAAGGGGCTCTATATTTTCGCATATTTACTGTTGTGTACGATGGTAGCCAGAAAGGGCCATTTCTACAACATTAGAGGCCTCTAATGTTGTGGAAATGGCCCTTTCTGGCTGCCACAACACCAAATATATACAAAAATATAGAGCCCCAAGTTGCATAAAAGGGGCTCTATATTTTCATATATTTACTGTTGTGCACAACGGTGGCCAGAGAGGATAAATGCTTTCTCCTCCTCCCATCCCAGCTACCACGAAGGCAGCGCCTTGATGGGAGAAGGACAAGAGAGAGCTGCCTTCACAGTAGCTGGGAAGGGAGAGGGAGAAACCATTGATCCTGTCTCCCCTTCCAGTTCCGGGCCAGCTACTGAGGGGAGGCAGCCACTTGATAGGAGGAGGAAAACAAGAGGGGCTTCCCTCTTGTCCTCCTCCCATGAAGGCACTGCCTTTGCAGTAGCTGGGATGGGAAGGGGGAAAGGATTCTCATCCCCCCCAAGCCGTGTACCTGCAGCAGCCTGTCTATGTGAGTAGCCATTATACATAGAAATGGTGATCCACTATTTTTTGTAAATTAAATGTTGCACACAGTGGCTGGCCAGAAAGTGCTGATTTAATTTACAAAAGAAAATTAAATATTTAATTTACGAAAAATAGCAAGTCACCATTCTTAGATACAATGGTGCCTTGCACAGAGGTTAGACAGCTGAGGGCACTCGTGGGCAGGACCAGTAAGTCCTGGCAACTTGTGCAGCCAAGCGGGTGGGGAGTAGGGGCTTGGTGAGCCACATCCCGGGGGCTGAGCAGGTTGGAGGGAGTCCGTCAGACTCCACCCCCTACATGGACACTCACAACATCCCTAGACTTGACTTCTCCTCTGCCAGGTTTGGATGATTTTCTGTGGTCATCCATAAGCCAATCTGTGAAGGTCCAGTTTTGTCAGCTTTCCTCATAAAAACATCCTGTTGTGGATAGTTTGTTCAAAAATGGTTTTATGTGCCCTAGAAGTGGATAGCCAATAAATTAAAACAATATACTGTGTCTAGGAGACAATCGTTAGGGGTCCCATTTGGTACTGTTCACAGACACATTTTCCAGTGCCAGGAACTGCTTTGGATATTCTGCCCGGGGATTGCTCAGTAAATGGAAGCATGCTGTTTTTTGTTGTCCTTCAGTCCATCAGATGTCTCTCCTATCACTCCCACTTCCACTGGGATGAGATTGGAGGAATGTGAGTGGGGTTATGGAATCATAGGACAGCAGGAAAAGATACTAAACAGAAATATCTGAGGCACATTTTAATGCAGCCTGTTAAATTTCAGGCAGGCAAATTCTTAAAACCACTTTTAAAGAGGCAGTGGGGCAGGGCTAGGGAATTTTTTCAGATCAGTGGTTGGGAACCTTGATGTCAGGGTGGAAACTGAGCCCAGACAGCCTCAGAGCAGTTCGGATTCTGAGGAGGAACAGTTATCCGTGGGAGAGGGGCCAGCTCATCCCTCACTGGCTCAGCACCTGGCAGAGATTCCTCCTGCCGGCATTCCAGAGATAGATAGTGGCCCGGGTAGTGAGGGAATGTGGGAGGGGGGCTTCTTAGATGCTCGACGCAGACACAAAGAGTGACAAGCGATGGAGGGTGCGGAATGGAGGCATAGTGCCCATTTGGTGCACAAGCAACGGCCGCCTCCCGTGGACCCAAGGGAAAGAGGGAGGATCTCTCCCTAGCCCATAAGTTCTGGGTCTTCAAGTGACTCTCTTTCAAATGGGGATCAACTGACTACTTAAAGCTTAGGCCACTCTGCTGTTCCTTGCTTTAGTCGCTGGTTATTAGCATCTGAAAGAGTCATTAAGTTATAAAAGGATTAAAGCTTTGAAAAATCCTTTGTGTCTTGAGTTGGCTACTGGAATCTTCCGGGAGAAGCCGCTAGAGCGCTTCTGACACTTTTTTTCTGTCAAGGGCCACATTTCCTCAAGGGTAATCCAACAGGGGCCACATGCCACCAGTGGGCAGGCCTGAAGCAAGTGGGAGGTGGAACCACCTCTTTTCTCATCCTCTTTGTGCCATGTCTTTCTCTCACCCGTTCCCCTTCACCTGGCTATGCAGGCTGGCAGCGAATGGACAGATCACTCTTGTCAAAAGTCTGAAATGATCGCTGATGGAGGGCTTTTGAAATTAGGCCCAGGGCTGCATGCAGTCATAGGGCTGTAGGTTGACCATCCCTGCTCAAGTTTCATGGGAGCTGCTGTTATGTGAGCATCTCCTGCATAACTATAGTAACATTTAAACAATCCATCCACGTGGGGGGAGGCAAATTGCATTGGTATTTCCCATAGAATCTTCCACCCAGTGGGTTGTTAAGGTGAAAAAGAAGGCCCACATCACTGGCCCTGCCCACATGGATGGGCCATTTAACTGTTATCGCAGAAAGAGCTGATTGTGGGAAAATGGCTGCTGTGTTTCAAAAGGAACATCTCAGGGGCCTCCAAGAACAGGTTCATTCAGGGTTTTGAATGATTGCCTTCATGGACGGAAAATCCATGAGTCAGGACTAGGGAGGCCACTTAGGTTGCGCAACACCAAAAAAGAGGACACCAAGTTGCATAATATTTGCAAACGGCTGCTATGTTTCTAAGGTAACATGTGCAGGTAAGGAAACAAGTGTGTGAGAGTGTTTAAAATTGAAAAAGAATACCTATTATTTACTTATTATCATTATTTTTAAAAAAATAACTATTACTTAAATAGAAATATGGGACATCTCACCGCAGTAGCAAAGAATGACTAGGTGGCCTGCCTGCCTGCTCAGTCTGCCATTCAGGGCCTAACTGTTGATGGGCAACGTCAAGGCCCAGGCTGCTTTCCCTCCTTAAGGTTCTTTGACTTTGTGACTTTAAACCAGACTTGAACTGGACAGCCCATCAAATGGAGGACACCTTCTAATAGAGGACTGTCCTTTGACAGCTCTCCAAACTAGAGGAGCATCCCCTATAAAGTAGGACACTTTGTAGATATCACCAGTTTGGGCCTGTAGAGCCACATGCTTGGTTATACATTGGGTGTGTGGGTTTCTCTCAAGTAATGTATTGTGAGGAAGAGTTCCTAAGCACCATAGGGACACCACACCTGCACCGCCTGTATCCAACTGACAGCTTCTCTCTTTAGAAGAAAGAGCAACGTTGTTCTAATGTGCACAGAACATATGCTAATCAGCTGTACTCTTCAGGCACAAAT